>NW_017731445.1:1844033-1849098 GCF_001890085.2 Hipposideros armiger | reverse complement strand
ACTTTCCAAAAATTAGGAAATATCAAGAGGTTGTGCATGCGTGTGTGTTAATTGCAATGTCACACTGTGCTGACACGGATACTGTGCCATTTTTCTAAGGGAACACGCTGTTAGTAATGGGTTCACAGGGCTCACTTATATTAATTCTGGAGCTGTGGCTGTATTCCATATGGCTTCCTAGGGCTTGGGTAATTAGGAGTATTACCAACTTAAAATGTCACCCAGTCTCCAAAATTAGCTGTCAGGCTGTCTATACTTTTAGAAATACCAATATTCACTTCTTCTCACCCTCCCTAGGAAGTACATCATCTTCACATGACCCCAATCCATTGCAAGAACACCATGACTACTGTTTAGAGAGTTGGAGGCTGTTAAGTTAGAGAATACAATCCATGACACACACACCCCCCTCAAAAAAAAGGGGCACTGCATCCAGAAAATCCTTTCCAGAGTTTCATCAATTAAAAGCATAACACCTTAGATTCCATGCTTAACACAAAAAACATGGATACAAAATTAAGAGACAATGGAAATTGCACCTGCTTGCTCTGGTGACAGGCGCCCTAGAAATGGGTGAATGTAGCCCTTTGTCTCTTTTATTAGAGTTTTTATTAGAGTGTCATGAGGCACATCTTAGAGCAGCGTTTTTCAGTTCTCTTGATTGTACAAACTAATATCCAAAGAAATGTTTAACCACTAGGAGAGAGACAGAGGAGAAAAGGGATGGGAAGAAAGAAAAAAGAGACAGAGATGGGAGGGAACCTGATGTTGTTCAACTTTTGCCAAATTAGTCCATGGTAGGAAGATAAGGTTTGGTAGACCCAGACCATATGTAAAGAGGTGAAAAATTACAAACTGAGGCAATTTTTCAAATACCTTATGCTGATGCTTAATTTCAAGCCAAAATAACCTTATTTATTTGTCTATTTCAAAACAAAGCATAGGTCTTGAAAAAGAATCTGATCTTTTGTGAGTATTATCCAAATAATGCCATCTACTTCCCACTTGTGTGTATATTTAAAAAGTTAACAAGTGAATGTTCAGTCTGGGGCTGGTTGAAGATGGTGAGGAGTGAGAAGGACATTTTGCCTTCTCTATGTAAGCCATGCACTGATAGAAACAAAGCGGTGGAGGGCTGAGAATAAATTCTCTGGCTAAAAATCAATAGTCAAAACAAATATTTAGGCTTCAATGGAAATATACTTCCTCAGTCCTTTCCAGCTGGGGTTTCCAAGACTGGGAGAAGAAAGGACATTAGAACAGTGTTACACTTTCTTTCTTATATGTCACTTCGGGAAGCCTTGAAGTAGGCTACCTCTAATCATATTTTCTTGTCCTCATGGAACATTATATTGAGCCCATTTTTTTATTCTACCATTGGTAGATCATCAGGAAACTGGGTAAGTCTGAGGATCTTGGCAGACATTAAGTTATACTTTCTTGTCCTAGGGAAAGATAACTCCCCTTAGGCAGAGACAAAAGAGAGTAATCAAATCCCCTTGTATCGAGCCAACCGAATGGCTCAGTTGGTTAAGAGCGTGAGCTCTGAGCAACAGGGTTGCCTGTTTGATTCCCACATGGGCCAGTGAACTGCGCCTGAGCTAAGCTGCAGCTGAGCTGTCAATAGGTGACAGGATGGCTCAGCTGGTGAGAGCACGTGCTCCTAACAACAAGGTTGCTGGTTCAAATCTCACATGGGATAGTGGGCTACGTCCCCCCCCACGCCCACAACTAAGATTGAACACAGCACCTTGAGCTGAATGGCCGTGAGCTGCCGACTGGCAGCCAGTTGGCGACTGGACTTGGAGCTGAGCTAGCTGCGCCCTCCACAACTAAGATGGAAGGACACAACTTGGCTGCTCCCCTTCCCCAATTCCCCAATAAAATATTTAAAAAAAAATTCCTTTGTATCTGTAAAGGAGTTTCCAGTTTCCAGAGGAAGTTCCTCTGACACTATCTATTTGATCCTCATTCCTCTCTGTGATGGAGAGAGCACATAGTTTTGTTCCCATTTTATTGATAAGGAAACTGAGGCTTAGAAAGAATATTTCCAGCCCAAGGTAACATGACTAGTAAGCGGCAGAGTTGGAATGAGAGTCCAGTGCTCAGTGATACGCACCATCATGGCTCAGTCTTTGTAGCAAAACATGAGAGGAAAGGGTGGACTGTGAAGAGCTGTAAATCTGATCATATCACACTTTGAATAAACACCTCCAATGCAGCTGCTTCCATGCAGCTGGAAGAGAAGGTCTGGTTTCTTTGATGTGTCATCCCTGGACCTGAGCAACCCAATAACTGACTTTTCTGGCCTCTTTTTCTGTAATCTTTCTGTTCGTTCTTCCCCACACAGCCTAGGTTTAGCAACTGCGAACCTTTCCCTGAATCTAGGCTCTCTCATATACAATCTCCTGTGATAGAAGCAATTGACAGCCTACCAAAGGTTCATAATCTTTTAGAGTAGAGTTGTTGGGAAGCAGCTGCCCAGCCAGGACTACATGTCCCCACCACCTTGAATCTACATATGGCCGTGTGGCTAGTTCTGGCCAATAGAATGTGAGGGGAACTGATGGGTGTTACTTCTGGGCCAAGGTGTTTAAGGGCCTAGGGTAACTTCCCTATACTCTCTGCTTCTTATGCAGTGGCATTGGAAGCCACCTATTAAGACTTGAAAAGAGCCTGAATCCCTGGGTCACCACTTTGGGAAGAGCCACACAGACCACATTGGTCACGGCAAGAACAAAAAAGTAAATTCTATTATGTTTTAGTAGTTGGCATATACTGACCAATATACTTCCCTTGGGTGAAGTCCCTCCTCTCATTTTTCTACCTGGTGAACTCAAGACCCAGCTCAGGTATCACATCTCACTGACTTCCCCAGTAAGGCAGTCTAGGTTGGGCTCTCTGACTCTCTAATAGCACATATTACAGGATATTGCAAGTATTTCTCTACATGTTTATCTTCCCTGCTTAACCTAGGAGTTCCTCAAAGACAAGAATTTCATCATTTATCTCTCAGCACCTACAGCAGTAGAAAACATAAAAATCATTAATAAATATTTTTTGACTAAGTGACTGAATAGGGTGACTCAATATGGCAGTCTCTTAATTTCAACATCACCTTGAAATAGCTCTGGAAAAGGCTTATGACTTTTGCCAGCCATTTAGATTCTGGTAGTGTTCTTGCACTGCAAAGCTAGCACCAAAGAGGATATTCTTAGAATGCCCTTGGTGTATTCAAGACTTGTATTCTGAACTGTTTCACCCAACCTTATCTGCTGCTTCCCAGTCTATTTCTTATTTCCTGGCCTTCAAGTCACCTCACAGACCTGACACTTTATACACTGTCTCTCTTCATGATCTCTGCCCTTCCTTCTTGACTATGATCTGAACATGTCCCTTGGGTCATCTTCTGACTAGCTGAGGCAATCTTCTGGCTTGACACAGACCTTCTTGGAGGGTTCTGTGCTCTCTTCTGCCACAGGGCCTTAGTACATGCTGCTCCCTTTGCCTGGGGTGCTCCCCTCTGCATTCTATATCAGTCTATGGTAATTATTTTTTTTACCTACTTGGTACCCATGGTGCTAGATCTTTTCCATTTGCTCCTCCAGATATATTCTCCTCAGCTGCCCCTGGATACTCAGGCAATAACTGTAGACACGGCTAATTTGGAGCTTATATGGGGGATAACCAGAAAATGGTGTGAAATTAATGCCAGGACTAATAGGGAAAAGTCAACTATTGGTCCATGTAACAGTGGCCAAAAGTTCTATAAATTTATTTGTAAGTAAAGTAAATTTCAAAAATATTAAAAAGATATAATCATCATTTCACTTGTATGAATGATTTTAATCAAATGCTCTTATGGTTTCCTAGGCAAAGAAATCCTGCAAAATGTTTGGACAGGGCTAAAAAAGCTCCAAGTTGGTCCAAAGCAATTTATTTGAATTTCCAGGTCCTTATGAAAGTGTGAAAAAAAAACCTATTCAATAAGAGAGTACAAATAAATATATAGCATTTGTTTTATACTTGTTATGTGCTATGTCTGCTTAATACTTTGTAGGCATTACATAATTTACCTGTGATGACAACGCTATAATACAGATACTATTATTCCCTCCATGTTGTAGATAAAGAGGCTGAGAATAAGATGGAGTTAAAGTCATGCATTTAATCATTTTCCATTTAAGATGGTGGAGTAGGTAAACACTGTGCTCACCTCCTCTCACAACCATATCAAAATTACAGCTAAACTACAGAACAACCATCATTGAGAATCACCTGAAGTCTAGCTTAACCGGAGCCCTACAACTAAGGACATACAGAAGAAGGCACTTCAAGACTGGTAGGAGGGGCAGAGACACAGAATGGGCTGAACCCACACCCACATGTGACCATTAAAAATCAGGAGGGATATCTCAGCTGCAAGGTCCCGTCCTGGAGGAGGGGGTCCCAGCACCACACCAGGTTCCCCAGCCCAGATTTCAGCACAGGAGAGAGAAGTCCCCATAACTTCTGGTTGTGAAAACCAGTGGAGATTGTGGCTGCGTGACACAGAGGGTGACTGCAGTCACAGGTGATCATCTTAAAGGGCCCATGCAAGGACTTACTTGCTGACAGACTCATTCGCTCTGAGCTCCAAAACTGGAGCAGCAGGGACATGGGGAGGAACTAAGTTGTCTGGCTTCATATCTGACTGTCAATCAAACTGGCTAACATCGTTTGTTTGCCCCACCCTGGTGATTCTAAGACCCTGCCCCACCCAATTTTTGGGCACACCCAATCTACTTCCAGTGGCTTTTCCATACAAATGGCCTGCCTTGGCTCATGGTGCAGACATTCCTTAACTATTTCAAAGGTTCACAAAACCCAAACAAGCAGCATATGGCTTCAGCATGTCCCATACCTCTGGCTGAGCATCCTAAGCCTGGCACTAGTAACAGCTGGCTTTGGTTTATGGCCTGGCCTCTTGAGGCAACTCCAAGCACAGTGTAGGTGGCAGCTATCTGTGGACTGCTTTGTGGCTCATGCCAGGTGACTCCAGGTAGGGCACAGATGAAAGCTGAAC
>NW_017731445.1:1773456-1842127 GCF_001890085.2 Hipposideros armiger | reverse complement strand
TTTCCTAACCTGGTGAAGGAAACAGACACGTCATTGTTACCTGCCACGGGCTGCCTACCTTCATAGACTGCAACCACCTCTTCCAATATCCAAACTATTGACCAGAACGTTGACTGAACAACTTCTAGGCAGTAAGAGAACGAACACAGAACACACAGCATTTTGCAGTCCATCAGATCTCTTACTCTGCCTTTTGTCAGAAAAGAAAAATTCCAAAATATCTCCATGGCTGCAGAAGACATCCCTTTATGGCTGTTGCAGCTTAGGCTTAAATCTTGTTCAGATATTAACACTTTTGTTATGGCAGAAGAATTGTGCAGTGATAGTTCCTAAGACAGAAATCTACATCTACTGTGCAATGATGCTCGCTCTCATCCAAAGGGCTGACTGTATTTCAATAATGCATAATAATGCAATTAATTCATAATATAAGCACCTCTGTTTCATTTTGCCTGGTTTTCTGGAAGAGGATACATAAATGCATCACCAATCTTTTCACCACCCTTTCACTAGTTCTTCAACTATTTTCCTCTATTATTACGGAAAATACAAAGTCTGTTGATCTTCTTAGCTTATCTCCCCTTGATTATCCCCCTTCATATGCTGCCAATAGACTCAGACTAGCTCACTCAGTTCCAAACCCTTAGGCACTCAATCATTTATCAGACATCTATTTAAATGTCTCCTATCATCCATTGTGCCAAGCACTGATAGGTAATGGGAATGCAAAGATGAATAAAGCATAACTGTCTGGTAAGGAAAAAGAGACATGTAAGAAAGAAGTACAACAATGTTTGACAGTGGCAATGTTAGAATTACATAAAGGGCACAGTCAGTAATGAAGGAGGAATGGTCTACTCTACCAAGAGGTCTGGAAAGGCTTGAGGTGGCCTGGGTACTAAAATTGAAAGGTGAGTCAATGTGGTGTCATTTGACTGGTGGGAGGGGCAGGAGCGCCAACAAGAGGGAGCCCTGTGAACAAAGGAACCTAAGATTGGTAGAGCCGGTCACATTTGGAAGACAGAAAACTTCCTCAGAAGCATGATGTGTGTCTTAGAAGTGGAAGTTGGGGTGTGGCCGAGACATGAACATGGCAAGAGCAAAAACTGGAGAAACTGGCAGATGCTCGATCATAGACAGTCTTGGATACAAGACGAAGAGCTTAACAAAGTTTTCAATGGGATAATAATTGTATAGTCACATTTTAGCAGCATCACACTCACGGCATAGATTGGCAGGCACAAGATCAGAGGTAGCAAAGCAGACCCTGATGGTTCCTAATCAACATCTGTTCCTTCCTCCTTCCTATCAGAAACTCCGTTTTATTGAGAATTTACTCTCCTCCTGTGTTTATCCATCCCCAGCCCCAGGGAGGGTATCTGATTGGTCTAGGTAGGGCAATCACAGGTGTTCATTCCTCTGGCCAGTGATAGCTGTGATACAATGTTGTTGATGAGACCTGAGAGGAAGTCGGCTGGCGGGTTACTGGCAAAGATTTCCTCCCCTCTAACAAAGACACGCAGAGAAGATGCCTTTTATTTCCTGGACATAATTAAATTTGGAAGTGCTGCTCTGAGTGATTGGATTAAAACACCTCCTTGTCACACTGCCTCTAACTGTTATATCCAATTTGAGTTGGGATTTTCTCCTCCTTGAAACCAAAGACATTTTAACTGGAAAACTTCTGCCATATTCCAGGAAAGATACAATAAGAATGAGAACTAAGAATTAGCCACAGAACAGAGGAAGGGGACAGCTGCAGAAACGCCGAGGTAATACATGCTAAAGGATTTGGAGACTGGGAAGAAAAAGAAAAAAAGTCTAGGTTGAACCTCAGTTTCCTGGTTTGGGTGACGTTCATAATACAGCAATTCCCCCTTATCTGTGGGGGAGACTTTCCAAGATGCCCAGTGGATTCTCAAATAATACTGAACCCTATATAAACTACGTTTTTTTCCTATACACACGTACCTATGATAAAATTTATGTATTAGGCACAGTAAGCGATTAACAACAGTATAATTACAATTGTAATAAAATATGTGAATAACTTTGGGGCCATTATTAAGTAGCGTAAGGGTTACTTAAACACAAGCACTGGGATACTGTGACAGTCAGTCTGATAACCAAGAAGGCTCTAACTGGCTAACGGGCAGGCGGCACATACAGAGTGGATATGCTGGACAAAGGGATGACTCACATCACGAGCAGGACGATGCGAGATTTTATCAGGCTATTCAGGACAGCTCGCAATTCAAAATGTGTGAATTGCTTATTTTGGGAATTTTCTGTTTAATGTTTTTGGACCACGGTTGACTGTGGGTACCTGAAACCTCAGAAAGCAAAACCATGGATAAGGGACAACTACCGTACATTCAGTTTTTGTATCATGCCAGAATGGAACACTTACCTTGCTGTCTGACCACGGCAGCTCTAAAACTGCTTGTGCTGACCTTTAAAAACTGGAGTGGACTTTCTTTGCTGCCACCCCTGCGGCTGTATCACTGCTGCCTAAGGAGCCTACTGCTACGTGGGCTTCTCCTAGTTCCTCCGGGCACACCAGCACCCACCTCACTCATGCCACATGCGTTATGTCTCTTGCCTCGTACCCCGGAGATCAGGCATAAGGCAAGCGCTCCAACACCCACGTGGCACTCGTGTAGGCACACCCTTGATGGGCAAGGGAGCTAACACACTGTGGGGGCGCACTTTGACAAATGGGAGATGGAAGCCAATGAAGCATCTTCATCCGGCCTCTTGAAAGATGTCCTGTGACACGGAGCAAGCAGTTTTTTCTAAAGCTGTGGCCAGCTCAGGACTATACTCCCTTGTACGTACTCTCTCCTTCCCTGCCTCACTGCCCTTTCCTTTACTCCTGCTTCCCTGAGATTGCTTGCCCTGATAAAGGACTAGCATGCAAGCCTTGGCCTCCTGACCTGTGACTTAGGGGACCTAGGCTAAGAAAATGGTGGTACTTATACTAATAGAAAATTCACCATGTTTAGTGACATTTTTCTGTGATTCTCTCTTTTCTGGGTTTCTGGAACTTCAAATTCTAAACCGAAGCCACCACTCGGAAGCTAAGTGACTGTGTCAATACCTCAGATGTAGGAAAGTAAGAGAAAAGAGGATTTACGCACAAGCTCCAAGTTCATCGGAGCCTAATTCCTGGTTCAGTGCAAGAAAAAAACAGGTTCTAATACAGTACTTTCAACTGCTTAATCATTGATTGTTTTATCCAGTTTAACTGTTCTGACTTTATCCTCTTTGTCTACTTACATTCTTATCCTGGCAAGCAGATATTAAAACACAGTCATGTACTTTCAAAGTTACTGTTGCACAGAGTCTTCTATATAAGCCTTAGCAAAGTCAATAGGTATTCCAAACTGGCCCTTCATGGCACTGTCTTAGAGGGGATGGGAAAAGTTTAGAAATTCAACCCTAGAAGCTTTCTAAACTGTCTTACATTCAATGGGCAAAAGTTAATAGTAAGTTAACCAATAAAACCATATCAGTGAAATATTAATCCTTCAAACTGCCCCATGTTTTTCCTAGTTCCCTCCCATGCACAGATGATGTGCTGAGAAAATCACCTTAGCAATCTGTCCCTTCTTTAATAATTTTGCAAAAGTTCCATCTGCTGGGTGGTGAACACACAATGTGATATATAGATAATGTATTACAGAACTGTACACTTGAAATCTATGTAACGTTACTAACCATTTAATTTTTTTAAAAGTTCCATCTGCTATGTTAGTCATTAGTGCCATTTACCTAATATTTCTGGTTCTCCTTATGGGCACGTGGTAGAATTGTACTCCCTTGCCCTTTTGAAGTTAGGAGTGACCACATATCTTGCTATGGCCCATGTAATGTGGTCACAAGTGACATGAGTCATTTTCAGGTGGAAGATTTCAAAACTAGGGTGTGATTTGCCCCCCTTTCCTTCTCCCTGCAACAGGAACTAGTCATGTGTCACTTGTCCTACAGCCTGGGTCCTGGAGCAAGACTGAGACAGAGCACAGCCCTGTGCTAACTTCTAATGGACATGGAACATGCGTGAGAAATAAAGCTCTGTTGGTTTTGTGGGTAAGTGTTATAGCAGCATAACCTAGTTGATCCTAACAAGCCTGGGGAAGCCACCTCCTTAAAGCACCGATGATTTCTGAGTCAGATTCCCCAGTTTTATGTCCACAGCATTCTGATGCTAAGACTCTGCATAGGGCAGCTCACTAAATTGTTCCAGCCACCATGTGTTAAGTGTTCTAATCCCAATTTAAAGTTAACCTCAACAAAATGAGGGTCATGCCGCCATCTTGAAAGCTGCAGAGATGGGTTTTTGATATCTTGCCTAGAAATTCATCAATTGCATTAAAGCCCCCAGCTCCCTCTTTCCCAAACACCCTGAAAGCAGTCTGTGACCACTGTTGACTCCGTCTGCGTCGCTCTACTTGAAAGCTGTAATTTGCTTTCATATTAAATGAAAGCATTTTCCTCTGCCGACTCTGGCATCTTTCTCCAGCACCCTTTCAGGAGCCTGGAAGAGACTGGCCATCCAGTCACATTCACAATTAGGAAATCCATGAGGAGGCCCTCGTAGGGCTACGAAGCCAAAGAGACCAGTTAAAACTGACTTCCATCTTCTACCTCTCTCTCTTCACCTCTACTACAGAGAATCAATACCAGGGGGAGTTCTTGCGATATATGACCTAACATGAACTGTGTGGCCTCTGGACTGGGTTAAAGGGTGTCTCCCAACATTCATGTCTGCCCAGAACCTGTGAATGTGACCTTATTTGGAAAAAGGGTCTTTTACAAATACATCAAGTTAAGACAGCATCATACTGGATTAGGGTGGAACCTAAATCCAGTGTGACTGGTGTCCTTAGAAGGAGAGAGAAATTTACACACAGAGACACACACACACACACACACACACACACACACACATACACGGAGAGAATGCCATGTGACAATGGAAGCAGGCACTGGAGTGATGCATCTGCAAGTCAAGGAATGCCAAGGACTGCCAGCAACCCAAGAAGGTGAGAGGAGGCACAGAAAGACCCTCCTCTACAGCCTTCAGAGGGAATGTGGCCCTGCTGACACCTTGATTTTGGACTTCTGGCCTCCAGCACTGTGAGATAATACATTTCTGTTGCTCTAAGCTACCCGGTTTGTGGTAATTTCTTACAGCAGCCCTAGGAAACTAAAGCAGCTTCCAAAGCCCAGGGAAAAATAAAACCATAGGAAAAAAGCCCACGTATATATTTATGTTTTACATATGTGTGTGTTGGTTTGTTTTTTAACTAAATATACAGTTGTTTCTTGGTATTGCCAGGGGATTGGTTCCAGGACCTCCAAGTGGATACCTAAATCTGTCAATGCTTAAGACCCTTATATAAAAGGACGTAAAACAATGCATACAGTCGGCTCTCTGCATACGAGGAGTCCCAGCTGTGGATGCAAAACCCGAGGATATGGAGAGCTGACAGTATATGTATTGAAAAATAAATCTGCATGTAAGAGGAACTGTGCAGTTCAAAACTGTGTTGTTCAAGAGTCAACTGCATATACATGACACTGTTTTTCACTATCACATTCCACCACCATACATATTGTAAAAATCACACAGATAAATAAAATACCAGTTTGGTTATCAGGCAAAGAACAGCTTTCTGTTGCTCCCTGCGGTATGGCCTTTGGATGTAGACAGACCTGAGTTGGCATATAGGCTTACCACTCAGTAGCTGTGACCCCTGAAGCAAGTTTGTTAAATTTATGTAGCTCTGGTTCCTTTATCTATACTATTGGACTAACAGATGTACCGGGGGGAGGGTGGGGTGCCAAAAAAAAAATCACCTTTTGTCATCGGTATATATTGAATATTACAATTTTAATACAGTTTTTCTCCTTTCTTCAAATGTGTATACATGTTTTTTGGCATCCTCTGTATATTACATGTTTGCTACATGGTATAGTGGGCATCTGCCATTTTTTGGTACCTCTCAGCATCTGACTCCTTCCTGGGTTTGGGGAAATGCCCCACTAGTGAGGCAGCACCAGCCTCTGACTAGGGAAGCCGAGCTGGCCGATGCTCTTTTCCAGCAAACTCACAAGCATGATCAAGGCACTGCCAATAAGATGCACTTAGCGTGAAGACTCAGGGACAGCACAGAATCACCCCAGGTGAGGTCCCAGCTACCTCCAGATCCCAGAGCATCGGAGGGAGGCTCTAAGAATGACTCTTGGGGGAGCTCTGGGCGAAGGCTCTGCCTGCTGCCGTGTCCATGTTTGGCTGCGCCGCTGGCTGCCAGAGATCAATTCTACGGCGTGGTGTCAGAAATTATTGCCGGCTATGTAGCCTCTAAGCCTAGTCCTCCAATGTTCCTATGTCCTTGTAGGAAATCCTCTGTCCTCACTTTTTTTTTTTTTATTAAATTAGCAGAGTTGGTTTCTGATGCTAGCAGCTAAGAATCCTGACTAATATGAAAGGCTTAAATGAGATAAGAAATGCAAAGTACCTAGCAGAGTCACGAGTTATTTCCTTTCTCCCCACCTCCCTACACAGAGCTGGGTACAAGCAGAGAAAGTCTATCCTGCTGAGGGCGTGGGGCTGTGAACACGGGTTCAGAATACAGCTCTCAACAAGAATTCTGTCACCAGGTTCACAATGATGCTCAGGAGTTGAAGTGGAGGATTCAAAGAATGAAGAGAAAATGTGGTCTATACAACACAATAGGATATCATCCTGCCTTTAAAAAAGGAGATCCTGCCACATACGACAACATGGATGAACCTGGAGGACATGCTACGTGAGATAAGCCAGACACAGAAGGACAAACAGTGCATGATTTCACTTGTATGAAGTATTTAAAATAATCAAACTCACAGAAGCAGAGAGTAGAATGGTGGTTGCCAGGGGCTGGGGAGAGGCAAAAACAAGAAAGTATTAGTCAAAGGGTACAAAGTTTTGGTTATGCAAGATGGATAATTCAATTCTCAATTCCTAGAGATCTACTGCAAAGCATAGTACCTGGAGTTAACAAAACAGCATTGCAAACTTAAAAATTTCCTAAAAGGGTAAATCTTATGTTAAGTGTTCTTATCACAAAATAATAATAATAATAATAATAATAATAATAATAATAATAATAAAGGCAGAAGGAATCTTTTGGAAGTGATGGATACGTTTATGACATAGATTATGGTGATGGTTTCATGAAAATATACATATCTCCAAACTCACCAAGCTGTATATATTAAACATGTACAGCTTTTTGTATGTGATTCAAACCTCATTAAAGAGGTTAAAAAAATGTAAGGAAGCAAGAGCTGTTTCATCACGTGCAGACAGGACTATCTGGCAGGCCTGTGCTTCAGCCTGGATCCCCACCGACGGTTCAGGGCAGGCCCCATTAGTGTGCCAGGTTAAGCAAAGGTGTGTAGTGTTTTAAAGTGTGTGTATGGGGGCTATTTTACAGCAGCATTCGAGATGAACTCAAGAGCCTTCGACCAAACTGACAAGCCCTTACCAAAGAAAACTCACATCGAGAGAGCCTGTAGCTCAGGCTCTGCAAATCAGAATACCAGCTGACAATTTGAACAGGTTGCTTTGCACGTTTGTTGTTGTTATTTATGTTTTCTTTGAAGCCTTCAAACCCCTGAATCCCTGCTGTCTAAGCCAACCTCACATTTGGATGCACTAAGCAGCTGTTGCAACTGGGGATTCTCTCCCCCAAAAACACCGATTAAAAAAATAATAATAAGCTCTAGGCTCCTGCTTATTCTCACAAGTTTCCAGCAACTGGTGCCCTGACAAATGAAGTGTCAAAACATTTCCAAATTAAAACCCTCCAGCTCACACAGCCCCACGCCCTCAGCAGGATGGACTTTCCCTGCTTGTACCCAGCACACACTTGAAGAAACTAAAAATAGCCAGATGGCAATTAACAGAAACTCTGAGGAGGGGAATGGAGTGGGTTCCAGCAAGGTCAGTATCCTGAATGGATTCCAAATGGAGTTCTCACCCAGCAATGCTCTGGCCAAGTAAGGGATTTCATTAAAACTGCATGGAGGAGGCAGAATAAAAACTCAAAATTTGAAAGATTTCAAATTATAGCAGAATTGGAAACTACAACACCATCCCCAAGACCATCAATGATAATAATACGTGCTACTATGTACTGAGCATTTCATATGCATTGTATCTTCTTGACCTTGCAAGGACTCTAGGAAGTAGCTACTACTCTTATAGATAAGGGCACTGAGGCCCAGACATGGCAGGTAGCCTGCCCAAGGTCTCAAGGCAAACAGGTCTATAGCAGGCCTATGGCAGGTGCATGGTAAGTGGCTAAGCTGGAGTTTGAACTCAGTTCTCTGGCTCCAGAACTCATGTGCATAACCATTGTGTGATGCTGTCTCATACGTGCCCAAGGATGTTTAAGAAACCGCAAGGTTTTCACCTCATGCTTCAATCCAGAGAAACAAAAGTCTCCTTTGGCAATTTCACCCAATCTTCCTACAGGCAGTACCTTTCAGAGGTTATGCGTGTGGGCTCTAAAGTAAGACTAATTGGGTTCAAGTCCTGGCCTTTTCATTTCCTAGTTGTACTAAATCAGGTAAATTATCAACATTCCCAGGCCTCACTTCTCTCATCTCTAAAGTGTAAAAAGACATTAGTATTTATTAAAGTTGTCATAAAGATCAAAGAAACTGCTACATACTGAATGTGTGTGCCCTCCAAAATTGATACTTTGAAATCTTAATCCCCAATGTGACGATATTTGGAAAAGTCGGCTTTGGGAGGTAATTAGGGCACAAAGGTAGAGAGCCCTCATGATGGTATTGGTGCTCTTACAACAAGAGACAGGAGACAGCTTGCTTCTTCTCCCTCCCAGCCACATGGCTATCTCCCCATCCCCCACCACCTCTTTTCCCTCATAACAAGAGCGACCCATCTGACTGGGAAACATTAGAATATTATCAACCTGAGCATTCACAGCACCAGCTCTTGGAAGGGGCCAGCCTGCCCACTCCCTACTCAAGCATGCGCACTTGAGTGCCCTATATGGAAGATTACTGGGTAGGCTCTGGGCTTGTCTGAGGAGACCAGTTGTTCAGCACACATGTGGGTAGAAAAGTTCAGTTTGGTGGAAAAAACGGAGTAGGGAGCTTTATTTGGACACAGGTCCATGCCCTGTTCTCCAAACAGCATTTCCAACAATAAAGCTGATATTGTGATTTCTACCTGACATCTGGGTCTACTTCTAAATCAGTTCAGAACTCAGGAGGGGAAAGGGATATAATTAATTATCAACCATGTGATTAATTATCACCTTCATAAACCCCAACAGATGGATGCCTATTTTATTTCACTGGCAGATAAACCAATTTCAGGCTTAAAGGAAAAGGGTATTTTGTAGAATCAAATGAGGTTAGAGCTGGGAGTGACCTGAAAGATGATTTGGTCTAATATCTTCATTTTTATAGATGAAAAGTTATACAATGAAATCGTCAAATGACATAATCCATGTGAAATTCTGTGAAATGGCCAACTAATGCAAATTATTAGTTTGATTAATAGTTTTGGGAGTGGTCTTTAGAAGATAGAACCAGAATTAAAATCAGATTATAGGTAACATAGGAAATATATTATAGAAAATAGAATATAGATTCAAACTAAGCAACATTAGAGGGAGAGAAATTTCCCTAAATAAAAGGATTACCTCCAGAAAACATCCTCAAACCATGGAGAAGCAATCAATAGTTGAGAGTTGATGTTTTTTGGTGGGGGGGGGGGCAAGAAATCTACCTTCGGTCAATAAGACTGCTCACCCACAATCTTGAATACCAGGTAAGTTGTCAAAAGTAACAAGCGTTTCTTCTCTATCTTCATCCTGCCTACCTACCATAATCAGGTCATTCTCATAATTGCTAACCATGCATGCCCCACTGGCAAAGCAAAGGTCATGGCACCTCAAGACATATGACAAGACTTATGAGACTCTTTAGCCAAACACAGCCATTTCTAGTCTTACTTTTGTCTTTTACCATCACTATCAGCCCTACCTGAGTACCTAGATTCAGTTTTTAGAAAATGTCCTATCCTGGTAAGTCAGAGAGAGAGCCCACTTTGCCCTGTCTCTCCCACTGAGTACAGCTGTAAAACCTGGACAGAATGCATGAAGCAGTTATGTGAAAACTGAAAAGTAAAGAGCAGCAGGTAGATTGGGAAGGAAGACCAGAATTTGAAATACTACCAAGCCATATCCCGTTACCCACAACCCACAGCTTTAACTCAACACACCAAAAATGGGCACCAGTGTGAAGACAAGAGAGCTCTTGGAGATATTTTCTAGTTCTGGCCCCGGCACGGGGAAAAGGCAGTCCTAATGCTCAGAGAGGATGTGGAAATCCTGTTTTTTCTTCCTCTGTTCTTTTCCTCTCCTGTCTCCTCTTCTCCCCTTTCTCCGCTGCCCCTTCTTCCCTCCTTTCTTTTCCTTTCCTCCCTTCTTCTATGCTCCTGCCCCCAGCAACCTTGTGGTAGTCCCAGCATCACATCAGCTTACAGGAGCCAAAACTAAGAGAGGGGAACCTTCCTGTGCACTCAATGGTGCTGTCATTCCCAGAAGCGGGGGTCAACCCCCACTGCTTTTTTTCTCCTTGTCCTCTGTTTCACCAATAAGTAGGCAAAGTCATGGAAGTGCAGAGCAGAGTGAGCTTTTTGGCCCAGAGACTGAAAAGTGGTCCCAGGGAACCAAAAGGTACCAGGGAGATCGTGAAGGGAAAGAAACTTGGCAAAGCAACCCCATACAGGTTTTTCTTTTTATGTTTTGTACATAAATGTCTTGGCTTATCCCCAACCTGTACATGCATGGATCTGATCTTAATTAGCACACAAAATTTTGAGAATTCCGCGTAGGTGCCAGAATGACCACTGGGTGACATGCACATGGGACAGTTCCAAATAGCACTGCTAAGGCTTTGAAAACTGAACTGACAAACGAACCAGGGTCCTCAGAAGACCAACTAGTGACATGAAACTCACAGCCTGAACCTAACCAGGTTGAATTAATACTAAAACAAAAATATCAACATTATCCATTAGTTTTAAACAAGACCCAGAGTCTCATAACGTAATATTCAGCATATACAGAATACAATCCAAAATTTTTGGCAACTTAACAATCAGGAAAATCTCAATTCCCTGGGAAAAGATAATCAACTAAAGTTAACACAGCAGTGACATAGATGTTAGCATTATCTAACGACAATTTTCAAGCAGCTATTATTTAAAAAGCTCCAACCCGCAGTTATGAACAGTGCTGAAATCAATGGAAAAAAAGAACGGCTCAGTCAAGAAATAGATGCTATATAGCAGAGCCAAACAGAAATTTGGAATAAAAAATACAATAACCAAAATAAAAAAATTCTCTGATGGGCTTAATAGAAAGGAGATGCCACAGGAAAGAAAGCCATGGGCAAATCAAATAACTTGAGGCTACTTACCACTACTTTTCATGCACCTTCTCTCTGCTTTAATTAATTATTGCTACGTAACAAACCATATCAAAATTTACTGGTTTAAAATGGAACCAATTATTATTTCTGCCAATTCTGTGGGAGGGCTGCACAGTTTCTCTGCTGGTCTTGCCTGGACTCACTCATGTTTCTGCATTCAGCTGGAAGGGTGGATGGACTGGGAGGTCCAAGATGGCGTCACTCATAGGTCTGGCAATTGGTGCTGGTGGTTGTCTCGAGTGCCTCGGCTCTCCTCCATCTGACCTCTCAACCTCCAGTGGGAGAGACTGGGCTTCCTCACTATGAGGTGGTCTCAGGGTTCCAAGAGGGTAAGACCAGAAGCCATTAGGTTCATTAAGGCCTAGGCTCTGAAATTCACCCAGTCAGTTCTGTCATATTCTATTGACCAAAGTACAAGCCAAGGACAGCATAGAGATAAGGGGTAAAAAATTAGACTATCTCTTGATGAAAAGAGCAAGCTACACAACTTTGCAAACGGATGTGGACACAGGGAGGCATGAGTCATTGGGATCATTATCTCAATGTTCTACCATATCCTTCCTGTGGAATTAATGCTGCGAATTTCAAAGGCAGTGGATGAACAATTATGGCAGTAGAACACAATATGAGGCTCAGAGAAATGTATTGTTTTGCCTGAGATCACATAGCTAGTTAGAGGGAAAATATGAAACTAGATCCCATCACTGCTGATTCCACTGACCAGGGCTTTCATCTCTGAGATGAACTGCATAGTGTTTTGATACTTTGGCTATTTAACAGGTAGAGGAATAATAAACAACACTTATATAATGTGTTCACAATCATTCATCATTCAGATCTATTTTGTGAAGAAAATAAATGCAGGCACTTATGGAGTCTATAAAAAAAATGTGAAGTGACACAATAAGAGGTATTCATTATGTAGCAATAAAGCTCCTAACCTGTTCTATGCACCAAAACATAGTGCATTCAGTCTCTGGAGTTCCTGGCACTCAAAGCTTACTTTCTTTATTGAGGTAAAACTCATGTAACATAATATTAACCATTTTAAAGTGTACAATTCAGTGGTATTTGGTACTAGCACGATGTTGTGCACCCATCACCTTTATCATGTTCCAAGATATTTTCATCATCCCAAAAGGCAACCCTGTACCCATTAAGCAGCCACTATCAATTTCCCCATCCCCCAACCCCTGAGTACCACTAGCCCGCTTTCTCTCCAAGGATTTTCCTATT
Source organism: Hipposideros armiger (assembly GCF_001890085.2). NCBI lineage: Eukaryota > Metazoa > Chordata > Mammalia > Chiroptera > Hipposideridae > Hipposideros > Hipposideros armiger. The sequence goes on along the minus strand of NW_017731445.1, from coordinate 1,829,368 downwards.
CTAGGTGTTTCCTATAAATGGAATCATATGAGCTTTTGTAACGGGCTTCTTTCATTTCATGTTTTAGTGGTTCATCCATGTTGAAGTGTGTATTAGCATTACATTCCTTTTTATGGGTAACAAAAATATAAATAATATTCCCAATACTTCATTATATGGCTACACCACACTTTGTTCACCTATTCATTTGGACTGTGTCCACTTTTGGGCTGTTGTGCATAGTGCTGCTTCCCATTCATGTATAGATAGTTGTTTGAATACCTGCTTTCAATTCTTTGGGGGTATGTAGTTAGGAGTGGAACTGCCGGGTCACATGGTAACTCTGTCAAAGCTTAATTCTGATTCTAGTTTTTGACAAGGCTTCTTAAAATGGCTTGAGATTAATAACCAGCTGCCAGCATTACCTTATCTCTAAAGTCAACGTGGTTCTGGAGGATGGCTCTGTGATAAGTAGCTGTCCTCACAAAATCTTGCATCATGTTCTGCTGCTGGGAAATGCAGCCATAAAACTGTAAGGGAAAGAGAAGGAGAGGGAGAGTCAACAACCCAGGCGGTAGTGCCTTCGTGAGCATGTGGCCCTGAGGGCCACCTTGGTCCAGGCAGGCTTAGCCTAACCACAGGGAAGGTGGGGTTTTGAGAGGTGCAGTGACTGGTCCCCACTGGCCCTGTTTGTACAGCTTAGAACTCTAAGTAGACCCCAGATGTCTGACTGCTGTTCCATACACTAATTTCAGGCTTAGATCTTGTCCAGATAAGTGTCCGGGTGCCCTTTCCAAAGCAGAGGCTACAAGAGAGCATAGATCAAGACTAATGGAAATAAGAGAAAGGGGCCAGGGCCAAAATGGATGGTTCCTATGAGTCCCATAAGTCTGGAGGGAGAGAAAAGTAGGTCTTGAATAGAATTCTTGGGCAAGGGTGGGGCAGAAGGTAGTGATGGTAATAATCCCGATGAGGCAAGTCAGTTGGGTGATATGATGCATACAAATCCATGAGCACTGACAGCTAGCAAGAAATATCATCACTGTAACTGTCACAATTTGGTAGAGTTTTCTAGGTGCCAGGCACCATGCTGAGGGTTTCACATACATCCTCAAATTAAATTAAATCATCACAACAATCAGATGAATTATGTTCCTCAGCTGAGGAAACAGGAGCTCAGAAAGATACAGAAATTTGCCCAAGTCCTGACAACTTGATAAGTGACAGAGTGAGGATTCCAACCCAGCTGATGCTACCGTTGCTGGTGAGGGGACCACACTTTCAGAACCACTGAAGTACAGTATCAGTTCTTTCCTCTCCACCCACCACCTTGCCCAGGTATGACCTTGGAATAAGTCAGTCCCACATGGGGCAACTTCTCTGACCTGGAAGTACTGTGCCGCAGAGGCCTCTTCTGTCCGTTGGCTGAACACTGAGTATTCCTTCTTCTTACTCCAACATCTTTTCAAGGTATTTGAAAAGGAGCTGAATTCTGCAAGGAGAAAGAAGCAAATCTGTTTCCACACCTTGGATATGAGAGAACTCACTGTTCACTCTACAAAATTCCAACTGAGAAAAGAGTGGGAGATTAAAACAGCACACTCATCCCTGAACACATGCGTGATAAGGAACAGCAAGGTGGAAACGGGTACTTCTGCGAGATGAGACATCCTTATTTACACTTGTCAGACATATTTGCGTTCACAAATGTCAAGTGAGGGAGCATAATGGAACACAGAGAGGGACTGACTGGCCTCATGGAGTTCTCCCAGTATTGTTCTCGCAAAGCTTCCAGGCTCATTCTCAGTATGTGTTCTAGGGAAGGTGACTATTGATGATAAGGAAAAAAAATGTGTATGTGAATACAAAATATATGTGTATGTAAATGAATATATATATGTAAAATCTCACTCTATTATCACAGTGACAGGGAGTTTTTCACAGTGAGTATTCTCTAGGCATATAGAGAAAAGGTAAAACTGCTAGGGATATGTAAATATAAGGGAATGCTTTCTGTTACTTGAGGAAGAAAATACAAAAGGGAAGGCTCAAAAAATTCCAGGGCCGGCCGAGTGGCATGCTGGTTAAGAGCTGGCTTGGGACGCCAGCTCTGTGCAGCAGGGCCCTCGTTCAGATCCCACATGAGGGCCAGTGACACTGCCCTCTAAGGCTAAGATGGTGAACAGCAGCTCAACCTGGAGCTGGGCTGCCGTGAGTCACCGGCGACAGCGTAGGCTGCAGCCCCTTCTGCAGTGGGCTGCTGTAAGCTACTGGGTGTGGCCGGCAGCCAGTGTGAGCAGCCGGCAGCCAGCGTGAGCTGCCAAGAGCCGCCATGAGTGGCCGTCCAGAGGCCGGCGACCGATCTGCCTCACCCGGGAAGAGTGCAATGATGATGCCAACATGGGCGAGTGAAGCAACATCCTCCACAACTAGACTGAAGAACAAAATGACAGCAACTTGTCTATTCCCCTTCCCCTGATTCCCCAGTGCTGTTCCCCTCCCACAATTCCCCAATAAAATCTCAAAAAAAAAATTTCCAGAAATGCTATTACTAATAAATAACACAGCATGCACAGTTGTCCAATTTGGTGACGTCTGCCTTAGAAAAGTCTCTCAAATCCTGCCCAGTGTTCCTCACTGCCTGTGGCCTCTCCCTTCTCCACCACTGGCGTGTGACTAGGTCTTTCCCCTACAGCCCACATTGGATCCTGAATGCCCAGCACTCTTAGTTCACACGAGCTGCAGCCCCTCATGTTCTCCCTGCCGCTGTGTGGGGACCCTCCACGGCCTCTCTTTCTTCACATACACAACCTGCAGTATGGCCTCAGCACCCCTGCCAGGCAGAGGCACTTATATAGATCCCCAGGTCATCCTGGTCTTGGCCTGGCTTCTTGACTTTGAACCTCCCCCGCTCTCCTGTTTAGGTTCTTTGGATATCAAACTCCTAATCGCCTTCCAAGATTCAGTTCAACCAACATTTCCTCACTGCTGTGTTCTGAACACCCACAAGCAGGATGAGTTGCTGTAATAAGCTGGCCTCAACACTTGGCTATAGATCAGAATCACCTGGGAAGAATTTTTTAAATCTAGACCCTGGACCCTCATCCTACACCTGGTCAATTCGTGGGACGGGGACAAGGCATCGCTATTTTTTCAAAAGCCTCCAGAGTTAGTTTTCATGTATAGCTAGGGATAAGAACCTGCATTCTAATCTTACACTCAGCCTGCCACTGTATTTCATATTTTACTGAATTTATCAATGTTTTAAAAATGCCTATCTCTCTATTTACATCGAATTTTTTTTTCTAATTAAAGTTTATTCGGGTGACAATTGTTAGTAAAGTTACATAGGTTTCAGGTGTACATCATCTATACATCACATTGTGTGTTCACCACCCAGAGTCAGTTCTCCTTCCATCACCATAGATTTGATCCCTTTTACCCTCATCTAACAGCCTCTCGCCCCTCCCCTCTGGTAGCCACTAAACGATTGTCTGTGTCTGTGAGTTCAGAGCTTCGTTTAGGGGTTTGAGCCTTATTTATACCCCTTGTCTTCAAAATATGGTGCAAACGCAGCAGTCACCCAATAAATTCATCTGAAATGTAAATTTGAGAAAATTAGTAACGAACTTGATGAAACTATTTTCAATTGGTGAGGCAGGCCTGTGAAGCCCTAGGGCTATTCCATGTGGTGTCAGGTAGGTTGAAAAACAACCTTGCTGGAGAATAAATGTGTAAACACACTTAACACAATCCCCGTTCTGCTCAAGGGCATGCCATCTACTTTAAAGAAACTTGGAGATGGAAAAAGGGAGGGATTCTTGTTGGAAATATAAATCAAGATTAGGTTTCAAATGTATCCTGAACATTTCCCTAGCTCCTAAATGCTCATTCTAATATATAAACCCTCCCTTAGCTAGTGTTCCCATATGGATTTCTCTTGTCTGAAAACAGAATGGTTCTTTGGTTAAAATCTTATCTCCATTATGAAATTTTATATCAATTCTTTATCTTTTGCAATTATACCTTTATAAAGGAAAGGATGCAAATGACTTTAAAATAATTATAAAACCAACACATAAACGGTAAAAAAAATTACAAAATGCAACAAATCAAAAAGAAGAAAATAAAAATATAATCCCATTACACAAGCTATTAAATATTGTTAACATTTTGGTGTATCTTCTTTTGGGGTGTGTATGTGTGTGTAAAAATTCCTCTTCTTTACAAAATTGTATCATATTATTTTGTAACCATATCCTTTAAGTACTATGTATAACTTCCCAAGTAGTCTCCTTGACCTCACTGTTGATAAGTATATGTTGTAGACTTTTATGGCTGTCCCATAATTTAACCAATTCCTTGTGGTTGGATTCCCAAGCCCCACCCAAGTCTACTGTATTAGAATGGTAGAGTCCAGTATCTGTTTTTAACTGTGTTCCTGGTGAGTCTGGTGACAAAATATTTTTGAGAGCTCCAGTTAATATTATAAATATGGCAACATCAATATAATAAGAATTCCACATTATAGTAAAAGAGACATCATTTCTTCACAACATCACAGCACACATGAAATCAATAGATTAGTCAATATTTCTCTTATGACTTTTTTCTGACTGTTTTCTTTTGTAATTAAAAAAATTGCATGTGACTTAATCACAAAATTTGGAAATGCAGAAAAGAAGGCCATGAAGGAAAAATAATTCCCATATATAACCACTAATTATATATTGAGACAGAATCTTGCAGTAATATTTCCTTGTATACATTATCTATCTCTTTATTATTTATAATAATAGCAATGTACTCTACTTTTTTACAACCTGCTTTTCACACAACAATATATTTTTAGTGTTTCCTGTGTGCTCTTGTTTCTTCAATTTGTTCTCAGAGACAACATCAGGGATTTATCAGATCTTAATTTCAACAAGGTTTTTGACTATATTCCTTCAAATTCTGGACCTAATTATTTGCTTATTAAATTATACAGGGGGTCAAAAATAACCAAATCTGTTAAACTAAAATGTCCTATATTTGGTTTTTATTCCTTTAGAAAGATACTAGAGGGCCGGCCGAGTGGCGCGTTGGTTAAGAGTTGGCTTGGGACTCCAGCTCTGAGCAGCAGGACCCTGGTTTGGATCCCACATGTGGGGCAGTGATGCTGCGCCCTCTACAGCTAAGATGGTGAACAACAGCTCGACCTGGAGCTGCGCTGCTGTGAGTCACTGGTGATGGCGTAGGCTGCAGTGGGGCTGGCCGGCAGCGGGTGTGAGCTTTTGTGAGCAGCTGTCCAACGGCCGGCGAGTGACTGACTCACCCGGGAAGAGCACAATGATAATACCAACATGGGCCAGTGAAGTGACGTCCTCCACAACCAGACTGAAGAACATAAGGACAGCAACTTGTCTGCTCCCCTTCTCTGATTCCCCAATGCTGTTCCCCTCACCCAATTCCCCAATAAAAATCTAAAAAAAAAAAAAAAAGATACTGGATAATATTTTAAAATTTAAATGTTTTAAAACTTTGTTGTATAAAAACTCGCAATAAACTATATAAAGAGACGCTCCACAACATAATAAAGATGATACGTGTATGACACAGCTAAACTTATACTCAATAGTAGAAAGCTGAAAGCATTTCCTCTAAGATCAGGATCAAGAAAACGATGCCCACTCTTGCTACACCTATTCAACATAGCACTGGAATTCCTAGCCAGATCAATCAGGCAATAAAAAAGAAATAAAAGGCATCCAAATCTAAAAGGAAGAAGTAAAACTGCTCTATTTACAGATGACATGATATTATATATAAAACCATAAAGACTCCAACAAAACCCTGTTAGAACTAATCAACAAATTCAGTAAAACTGCATGATACAAAAATCAATGTGCAAAAATCAGCTGTGCTTCTAAACACTAACAATGAACTATCAGAAAGAGAAATTAAGGAAGCAATCCCATTTACAATTGCATAAAAATTACATGGTTTATAACAATATTGTTAAGATGTCCATACTACACAAAGCAATCTATAGATTCAATGCAAGCATCAAAATTCCAATGACATTTTTCACAGGAACAAAACAAACAATCCGAAAATTTATATGGAACCACAAGATACCCTGAATAGCCAAAGAAAGAACAAACCTGGAAGCATTATACTGCCTGATTTCAAACTATGTTACAAAGCTATAGTAATCACAACAGTAATAGTATCAGCATAAAACAAACACATAGATCTGTAAAGCAGAATAGAGTCCAGAAATAAACTTCTTCATATATGGTCAATTTACAACAAAAGAGCCAAGAATATATAACGGAGTAAGGGTAGTCTCTTCAAAAAATGGTGCTGGGAAAACTGGACAGTCACATGCAAATGAATGTAATTGGACACCATACACAAAAAGCAACTCAAAATCGATTAAATACTTGAACTTAAGATCTGAAACTGTAAAATTCCTGCAAGAAAACATAGAGGTTAAACACCTCAACGCTGGTGTTAGCAATGATTTTTTGGATTTGTCAACGAAAGCAAAAATAAACAAGTTGGGACTATATCAAACGAAAAAGCTTTTGCACTGCAAAGGAAACCATCAACAAAACAAAAAGATAACCTACTGACTGGGGGAAAATATTTTCAAATAATATGTCTGATAAGGGGTTAATATCCAAAATATATAAATAATTCACACAAGTTAGTAGAAAAAAAAATACGAACAGTCCAATTTAAAAATGAGCAGAGGACCTGAATAGACATTTTTCCAAAGAGGACATACACATGGTCAAAAAGTATATGAAAAGATGCTCAACATCACTAATCATCAGGGAAATGTAAATCAAAACCACAATGAGATATCACCTCACACCTGTCAGAATGGCTATTATCAAAAAGATAAGAAATGCAAGTATTGGTGAGGATGTGGTTAAAGGGAACCCTTGTCACTGTTGGTGGGAATGTAAATTGGTACAGACACTATGGAAAACAAAAAATTTAAAATAGAACTACCATATGATCCAGCAATCCCACTTCTGGGTAGATAGCCAAAGGAAATGAAATCACTGTCTTGAAGAGATATGTGCACTCCAATGTTCACTGCAGCATTATTCACAATGGCCAAGACATGGAAACAACTAAGTGCCTGTCAATGGATGAATAAAGAATATGTGACACATACACACATTTTCCCAATGAAATACTATTCAGCCATGAGAAAGAAGGAAATATTATTGCCATTTGTGACAACATGGATGGACTTTAAGGGCACTATACTGAATAAAATAAGCCAGACATGGGGCTGGCCAAGTGGCTCAGTTGGTTAAGAGCTCGCTCAAGAGTGCGAGCTCTGAGCAACAGGGTCGCCGGTTCGATTCCTGGCCCCAGCTGAGCCGCCACTGAGCTGCCAAGTGACAGGATGGCTTAGCTAAAAAAAAAAAAGAAAAAAAAAAAGCCAGACAAAGAAAGACAAATATAGTATATCACTTATATGTGGAATCTTTTGTTTTTGTTTGTTTGTTTTAAAAGCCAAATTCATAGAAACAGAGAGTAGAAAAGGAGTTTCCAGGAGCAGGGCTCTGAAGGAAATACAAAGAGGTTGCTCAATTGGTACAAATGTTCGCCTATAAGATGAGTGAGATGTGAGGTGCTATATATATAACATGGTGACTGTAGCTGATAACACTGTATTGTAACTGAAGTTTGCTGAGAACTTAAATGTTCTCACCAAAACATTAATTAAAATTCTCAGACATACTGAAAAAAAAGACGACACGGGATAATATTTACCCAGCTCTAGTCCCCTGGCACCTCTGCAATTCCCTGAGTTCTCAGAGATTGCCAGCAGTGCTTGTGTCATCCATCTGTGAGCTCTTTGAGTGCGGGCATCTCAGTTGCTTGGGTTTTCAAAGTCTATAGGAAATTCATTTGTTCAACGGTCTTTCAAATATTCTCTACAGTTGCAAGTCTCCACCTTTGGAGAAACTTTGAGCTTTAGTACAGCCAGAAATAATGGCTGCCTGATTTAGTGATTAGGAAGTGTGGCAAGCTGAAAAGTATCATTTGGGTTAACAAGCAAGATTTTGACTATAAAGTAACACAGCTAGTCTTCTTGTGTGGCTCAGCAATCGTCTCCACAGGAGACGAGCAGTGAAACCCCAAGGAAGGATTGTGTCACACCACATCCACGCCATCTGTAGAGAGCCTTCTAAAATAAAGACTGATTTGGATGCATCAGCTCTACTGCGTTTGCTATTTAAAAAACACACACAGTATTACTTTATAGACACTATAGTCACAAATCTATAATCCCAGCACAAGGACCATAGTTGACAAAGCTCAGGATCTGTAGTTTGAGAGGTTTGAGATGTATTTAGAGGATTTAGGAAATCAGGAGCACCATGGAAGTCCAGGAACCAGCATCGCTGACTCCTGCCTGTGGTGAATTCTGTCACAATGGCTGCCGGGAGGATATTTTCTTCACTGGTCACCCTTACCTTTATTGATTCAATAAATGTCTGCAAATAGAGGAAATGTCTGTGTTCCCATATGATGTGTAAAGATACACAAATATAAAATAAAACCACCACACTTTAAAAGGGAAACGAAATTTAACTGTTGATCTCTTCCCTTCTCTCAACCTCGAGCAGGTCGGACTCCGGAAGCCACTAAAGGCCCTGTCTTAGTCTGTTTGGGCTGCTACAACATAGTACTGTAGACAGGGTAGCTTATGAACAACAGAAATCGATCTCTCACAGTTTGGAGGCTGGAAGTCTGAGATCAGGGTGCCCGCATAGTCGGGTTCCTATGAGAGCTCTCTTCCAAGTTGCAGAATGCCAACTTCAGGCTCTGTCCTCACATGGTGGAGGGGCAAGGAAGCTCTCTGGGGTCTCTTTCATAAGGACACTAATCTCAATCATGAGGGCCCCACCCTTGTTATCTAATCACTTCCCAAAGGCCCCACCTCCAAATACCAAAACACTGGGGATTAGGTTTCAATGTAAGAACTTTGAGGAGACACAAACTTTACATCTATGGCAAGGCTCGCCAGAGGACCAAACCTGAGATGCAGCAGAGGTAACCCATCTCCTCTCCCTCAGTTCTTCAAACTGTGGGGAAGGTTCTGGGTGAGGGGAGTGAAGGGATCTTTAAACCCAGCAGGCAGTTTTGCCTTTGGAGAGTATTTTGGCAAGGAGTAGAATTTTTTGGGTGGGGGAGGATCCTTTTGATCTGCAGGCACCATTTGTTTGAAAGATTCCATTAATTCCTTAGAGCCAGGATGGCTCCCAGAGGAGAGGGAAAAAAGGCCAGCTGGATAGAGCATAATCAAGTCTAAATGGATGTTGACATTTGCATATTGGCTCCTTCAGCTGCTCAGGGCAGAAAAGATGGGAGGATATGGGTCAGAACGCTGCTGTGGAATAGGGGTCCATGTGGGCGGACAGAAGTCTGAGGGCAGACAGCAGAGTCTATAAAGATGAAGACTCACCCTCAATTATTAGTAAAAGCCAAGTCCCACTCATACGGTATGGATTATGAGTAAAACGGGAACTCCTTATAAAGGACACATTTATCCATACTGTTTCTCAAAGGGATGACCTGGAATTGCCACTGTAACCACTATGGCTGTAAACCATCATGTTTTGTCTTTTTTTTTTACCCACAAATATAGATATACTTTTCTCTATAGTATAGATATTAAACAAGAACATGGCAGTTCCATGCTACAGCCATGATTATTTTTCTTTTGATTCTCAGTCTTGATTTAAATCTCTTCTTCACAAACCATTACTTTCCAACGTTAGCAGGCAGTTATAGTCAGGGATCAATAAAGGCTACTGAGGCGCACTGTTTCCTTTCTGTTCTGATACTCCTAACAGACCAGACTGAAGGGATCTGCTGTTGTTGGCTTGCTTCTCTTAAATAGCTGCTATTTACAAGTAATATGTCTGTGATGCTTTCCATAAAATGTTTATTTACCTAGATACTAGCATCTTTCTGTTGCAAAAAAAGGGTAATATCTGTCTGAATGCCTCAGCTGTTCTGGCCACATGCCCCCAAATTATACCAGGAAATCTACAACTGACAATGATAATCATGGTGTAGGTTTTTTTGTTTTTGTTTTTTTTTTAAAGTAATAACACATCAAACTCTTGACATTGTTGCAGAACTGCTTCTGGGCTATCCTGAATAATTTACACACAGCCCATTTTAATTCTCTCTAGTCCACCAGCTCAAATTTGGCAAATTAAACTCTTTTTACTGGGCATCTAAGGAAGTAAAAGCTATCTATTTTCCTGTAGTCAGAATACAAAAAGGAGAACACTGACCATGTGCCTCCATTCAATTCTCCTTCCCTTGGTTTCATGGTCTGGGTGCTTTCCCCTCGGGATGGATATGGCTTAGGATACGCTGCATGATTCCCCATGTCTCCAGTCTGGCCAGAGCTGGAGAAGTAGGGCATCATTCAAGCAGGATGAATGTGATGCCAACAGCTGCAATGATCTCTCCACTGGTCCCTTATTAGTTCTCTGCATAACATATGGCATAATAATTTCTATTTTATTTGTCTAGTTGCTTATTTTTTTTCTGTCTTACCCAATAAAATGTAAAGTCTATGATGGTAAAAAGATTTATTCACCATTAAATCCTAATGCGTAATGATACCTGGCACACAGTAAGTATCCAATAAATATCACTGAATGAATGACTGGATGAAAACATTCTTTCTTCCCACCCCACTTCCTGTCTTCCTTTTTTTTTCTCCCAAAGCCATTACCTTAATCAAGGGTTTATTTTCTCAATGACTCATTTATCCCCTAATCAGAGGTGAACTTAAATACCGGGGTACCAAAAAAATATATACAAGTGGACACTTTGGTCAACGTTGCTCAAGCAGTAGTTTGCCATAATCAGAAGTGTCTGGACACTGATGGTAACCATTCTGAGCACCCCTTGTAATTGCAGAAGTCAAACATGACTTGTACTCATCTTTTGTGATCAGTATATATTGAGTATTACAATTTTAATAATTTTTTCCTTTCTTACAATGTGTATACATTTTTTTGGCACCCTCTGTATTTTGGGCTGTTTCCTCTATCTTTTAGAGAAGTTTAATTAATGAAAAGGTTTTTCTAGTTAGGTATCACTGGCAAAAACAAATTATCTTAAAATCTATTCACCATCTGAACTTCTAAATGTCAATGCTCCTATTCTCTCTCCCAACCCTCTCTCTTTCTCTTTCTGAAGAGGAACATAATATTTGCATGAGAAAGTTCCCATACCAACTCCCAAGGTTAGATAAATGCAAACTGAATTTTAGGAAGTTTTCTGTAAAGATATACTGTGTGTGTGTGTGTGTGTGTGTGTGTGTGTGTGTGTGTGTGTACGTGTGTAGAGGAAGGCATAGCAGTCTCAGGTGGTGGGAGTTGAATCAGGAAAGAAAAATGAAATCCAAACATAAACACCTGTAGGGGACCTTGCTGCTCAGGAAAATTCAACAAAAGGATAGCCCTAAGAAGGGCCTCATGTATCTCATAAGCAAGTTTCCTAAGTAAAATAGCAAAAGCATTTAGCAATAAAGCAGATTCTCTGAGTGCCCAGGATAGATAGATAGCATTATTATAAGACATTCTTTGTTTCTACTGCATATATGAGAAAGCTAGAAAAATGGATAGCTTCTCTAAACTTCAATAAATTTATTTTATTGCTTTTGCTTCCCTTAAAAAAAGAATTTGTCTACGTTCTTTGAAAGCAATTGCCAAATCAACCTTTCTTAAAAAAAGGTACTTATAAACTCTAAGAAATTGAACATAGTATTTGGCCTTGCTCTTTTCTTAAAGCCTTACAATTAGCAACCAAACCTATGATTTGTAATCGATATTAACACTTACCTAACACTATTTTTGTGCAACCAAAACATGACTACAAAGCACTGGGGAGGAAAATTGGGAGCCATGTTGTGGGTTTGTCACATCTCTAAGTGTTAAGAATGTTATGCAGAACAGTGGGGCCACAGATCTTGTCAAATTTCAAAAGCAATTTTTATGCATACTTTAAGACAATTACACACGTATTGAGACTAGCAGTCACCTAAACATTAATAAAATAGTGAGCTCACTATTTATGAAAGTAAGGACGGATTGTTCATGTGTTTGAATATCGAGCCAGGTCCCTGATCCCTCTGGGACCCTAGTGCACTTGCCCTGAAACTCCCCCATCAATAAGGAAAGCCCAGGATGTAAGAACTGTGTGGTCTCCAATAAGCAGAAGGATCAAGGGTCAGCACAGGACAGAGAAATCACTGACTAAGCCAGAGCACGAACAAGATTCTAAGGAAGGGGTACCAGTCCAAACTCTTGTTGGCACATGGTGAAAACTCAACTAAATTTAACTTAGATAGGAAGTTTATAACTCACAAAATTGAAAAACCCAGGATAAAATTTTTATTTTCAAGTATGTCTGTGTCCCCTATGTTCATTGCAGCGCTATTTACAATAGCCAAAATATAAAAGCAACCCAAGTGCCCATCAATAGATGATTGGATAAAGAAGATATGGTACAGGGCCGGCCGAGTGGCGCGATGGTTAAGAACTCGCTTGGGATGCCAGAGGGCCCCAGTTCGGATCCCACATATGAGGGCCAATGACACTGCTCTCTACAGCTAAGATGCTGAACAACAGCTCAACCTGGAGCTGGGCAGCCGTGAGTCGCCGGCGACGGCGTGGGCTGCAGTCCCTGTGGCAGTGGATTGCCATGGGCTACCGTATGTAGCCAGCAGCCAGCGTGAGCGGCCAGCAGCCGCAGTGAGCGGCCGTCCAGAAGCCGGCAACTGATCTGCCTCGCCAGAGAAGAGCGCAATGATGGTGCCAACTTGGGCCAGTGTAGCAACATCCTCCACAACTGGATTGAAGAACGAAACAACAGCAACTTGTCTGTTCCCCTTTCCCCAATTCCCCAGTGCTGTTACCATCCCCCCAATTCCCCAATAAAAATCTTTAAAAAAAAAAAGAAGATATGGTACATATATACAATAAAATATTATTCAGCCATAAAAAAGAATGAAATCTTACCATTTGTGACAACATGGATGAACCTAGAGGGGATTATGCTAAGGGAAATAAGTCAGAGAAAGACAAATATCATATGATCTCCCTTATATGTGGAATCCGAAGAACAAAATAAATGAACAAATAGAAACAGACTCATAGATACAGAGAACAAACTGATGGTTGCTAGAGAGGAATGGTGTTGGGGAGCTGGGTGAAAAGGTGAAAGGGATTAAGAAGTACAAATAGGTAGTTACAAAATAGTCATGGGGATTTAAAAAGTACACCATAGAGAATATAGTCAAATGCTGTAACAACTATGTATAGAGCCAGGTGGGTACTAATTTGGGGTATAGCTGCATAAATTATGTAAATGTCTAACCACTATGCTGCACACCTGAAATTAATATAAAATATTGAATGTAAAGTGTAACTGAAAATAAATATATATTTTTTTAAAGAATGGCTGGGTCCAGGAGTTAGAATGATATTGTTAAGTCTCCAAGTCTGTCTGTCTGTCTCTCCCCCCCCCTCCCTCCCTCCCTCCCTCTATCTCGATTTTTATCTCTCTCTGTCTCTCTTGTTCCCTATTTCTCTGATTTAGCTTTATGCTCAGTCAGGCCTCCCCACTCACAGGACAAGTCGACCATCAGCATCTCCAGAGCTACACTGCTATGAGCTCAGCAAGCCCAGTCCTCCCAAAATGTTCCAACGAAAGCCCCAGATTGAATCTGATCGAACCGAGTTCAATTAAAGACCCATCTTTGAATCAATAGCTATGGCCAGGGATCAATGCCAACGGATGAGACCTGAGTCAGTCCTATCTAATCCCAAAGGAAAATTGAGCTTCTGTTATCCAAAGAATGGCGAGTAGATTATAGGCAGACCAAACTACAGTTGCCCACTACTGAAAGAGAGGTAGAAACAGAATAGACTAAGATAAAACAGGGGACGTAGGAGTGAGAAAATGTATGTGCTTAAGGGGGCAAACTGCAGGACAGGGAGCCATGGTAAATAGACGCTTAGCTTCTTGGCTTCTGAAATCTCTGACTTGGGCTAGCCTGAACCCAGGTTTTGCTCCCAGCAGCAAGCTGTTATTCTGAAAGATCACTACAAAGCAATTGCTCTAACACTTCTGGTTCTATAACATGTTGAATCCCTGACATTGCCATATTCACCAACTTTATTTTCCTGTCCACACTCCCTAAGAATATGTGGCTCTGCTCATAGCCCCTGATGCTCTGTTTACACTGCTGGACCCCACCCCCCACCTAGTAGATTAGTTAAGAATGAGCTTCTGACCAAAGGGTAGCTCGGCCTCAACCAGGAGACCAAGACACTGTAACAAACAGAGGCCGGTTCTGGGGCTCCAAAGGGGAATGGGTATGATTCTACATCTTGTTTTGCCCAATTTATGCCTGCTATCCCAGAGAAATGATTGATCTTATTCCTTTTCACACTCAAGAGAGTCTTGTTTTGGTAAATAATTGAGCAGTCCTAGCTCTAAGGTAATGCAGTCTTGGGGGAGGTGACCATGCTGGGTCAAATGCAAGAGAAAGAGGCAGCTAAGATAGAAAGACGCAGATGGAGGAGACCATGCAAGGAATAGCTGCTTCCCCACGACTGTTCCAGGACTTTGCTCCTCTGCCTCAAATGCCATGAGACATTTTCTTACAGTAACTTCCCCTTTTTTGACTTGAGCCATTTAGTACATGACCAGAACAGAAATTCCCCTATTTTACAACATTTTTTCCCCCCGAGTCATTGCCAGCATACCGTGAGTTTTTTGGTTTAGTTTGGTTTGGTTTCTGGTTCTACTAACAATTTTATATTTTTTTAAATTGTACTAATTTCAAGGCTTTTTTGTTTGTTTTTTCTTTAATCTGCACCATACTCTTCTCTACCCTTCAGGTGAATCGGTCAATTTGCAATTGGACTCATTTATATAATTGTGCTTTAGCCTATTATAGTGAAGACCCTCCCATAGGCACATCAGTAGGATCAAGACTGAATTCCACACCAGACTTATAGAAAGGCAAATGGTACCTCAGTTCACTAAGGGAGGCAGGAATGCACCTTCTAGAGCAGCGGTTCTCAACCTTCCTAAGGCCGCAACCCCTTAATACAGTTCCTCATGTTGTGGTGACCCCCAACCATAAAATTATTTTCGTTGCTACTCTATAACTGTAATTTTGCTACTGTTATGAATCGTAATGTAAATATGTTTTTGTTTTCCATGGTCTTAGGCGACCCCTTGTGAAAGGGTCGTTCAACCCCCAAAGGGGTCACGACCCACAGGTTGAGAACCACTGTTCTAGAGCATTTAACATATATTCACAGAGGGACTAACTTATTTATGTGGCAGCACCAGCCATTGTTCCATTAGTTCTCATGGCTTCCCAAGGCCTCTACATGCCACCCAGCAAGCAAAGCAGCGCAGGTGAGCACCAAACAGGTGGCACAAAGCACATTTCCAATCTGATTAGATCTACAGTTTTTAAAACGACATTTCTATGACTGCCTATTCCATACTCCCTATATCCCCAAAACATACTCTGACTTTGGGTAAGCATTAACAGAACCCAACATAAAATTGTTAAAACTGAAATAGCAGCCTGTGCCTTCAGCACTTAATGTTTGAGGCACTTCATTTTGCCAAGTGAAAACTTAGCATAATTGGTAGACATAAAAACCTCTCTGGGCTTTCTCTTTATATATTATCTGTAAATGAATGAGACAAAAACACCCATTAACTCAGTTAAGAAATTCTGTACCTGTTGCAAGGCAAAAGAAAGATTCGAGTCACATAAAAAGATCAATGCAGATGACAAACAGCATCTTTTGGCTTCACGATACAGCTTTTAAGATCTAGCTCTCTTCCCACTCAAACATGGATTTAACAATAATACCACATAGTTGTGCTGCCTTACAAGAAATTAATCGTCTTTATTTTCAAGAACACAAAATGCACCTCGTGTTGTTTTCTCACTGACATGAATCTACAATTGGCTAAAAGGATGGATGTGCATGTGTCTTCTTAGCTTATATCTCTTTGCTGTTCTCTCATTTTTTTCTTTCACATTTATATAGTTAGTCCATTGGGTGTAAAATGACTGAGCAGAGGCTAAATCTGGCCCACAGGCATTTTGAAATTTGGCCACCATATGTCTTAAAAATCAGAAAAATCTCACAGGAAATGTGAATGTCTGGCTAAAATTGTGCAGCATTACATCCCTGGGTCTGGATTTCTCTGTGGTGACAATCAACATGAGGGAAGTAGCTACTGCCACCTTTTGAATGAATACGAGACCTCCCATCCACCACAGCTGCCACCATTCTCTTCCTCCCAACCAGCCAACCTCATGCACTTTCATGACCTGCACGGGCCCTGTAGGGATTTGAATCTGTGCCCCCATAACCCCAGGGATCCATTACAAAACTTAGTGGACAGCAAGTCTGTAACTTAAAATATCAATTTCTTCCCTTCTATTTCTAAGCAAAATGAAATCGTAAAAGCTAAGGAAAATGACAAACACACTCTATCATGCTATATTTCTAATCGTTTGTTTCATTTTAAGCTTACGGAAGAAACTGTTGAGTTTCTTGGCAATGCCTTTATTTGCCTATTAGGTACAGACATTCATCACGGCAGGTTCAGACTCTAAGTCTAGAGCTATTAGATAAGGTCCTCTGAATCAGTCATTATCATTCCCAAGCCACCTGTTTTCAGATGAATATGGTACTGTTGACTGACCTACAGTGTGATTTCAGCTGTGAAGGTGAATTTTTATTAGTCTACCCACCTCCCCTAAACATCCCCTGTAATTAGAGATGATCTAGGGGACTCAGGAGTGTGACATCTACAGTTGGAGACCAATTCTACACACAGAGGATGCCCACAGCACTGCACTGCATTATCATCATCCCCCAATAAGTTCACCCAAACATCTACTTCCATTATTACACAAGCAATCAACGGATTTTGCAATGATTGAATGAATGCTTCCTGGTTGTCATCCGCCTGCACTTTCCTTATCTGGAATGGTGGGTAACATGGACCCAAAGTCAGGAGAATTAAATCCGGGCATATTGGTTGTCATTAAACGTTTTTATAACTACAACCAGCCCTTCTTTTTATATGTATGGCTTACCTGAAGTTTTAACTGCAATTCAGCTCTAGAATGAGGGTTGAGTTTAGAACCCTGATACTCTGGTACGAAGGGCATTCCAAATCTTATTAGGAACCCACCTGAAGAATTTTCTTCAGATCTCAATGCCAAGAGGTTTGCTTGACATATTCTGCTTACTTGCCACTTCTCTGTCCCCTATGAACATTGGGAATTTTGTAAATCGACGGTGTTTCCTCTTTTGACTGGGTGCTGAGATGCTCAGGGCCAAAGTCACAGGTCAGGAATAATAAGTGTGTGTCCCATAATATGCAGATTTGTGTTTAAATTTCCTTTTGGCCTCAGTCTCCTATGCTTTCTATATTTTCCTCGAACTCACATAAATGTGTGTGGAAAACTCAACTTCTGAATGAAAGATGTTGGGAAGTAGATGCACAAATGTATGATGGATAAGAAGGTTGATCTGCTGATTCCATCAAGACTGTATGAAGAATTTAACAAAGACTGCTTAAATCATTCTGTAATTTTCTGCCTCACTTTCTACACAATAACCCACCCTGCTCTGAACAGCAAACACAAGGGCTTTGGAAGCAACAGTGTTGGTCCCATATGCTTTCAGCATATGGAAGCTGCACCATCTTCACAGTAGCAGCTGCCCAGGAACCAAAGTGAAGAGGAGGACGCTCGGGGAAAGAGCAGGAGGGGAGGGAAACACAGAAGAGCAATCGGGAGCAGGGAAGTGGGATACTTCCTGCTACCAGTCTCAGCCATGGTTTAAAGGCAAGCACACATTTACAAACTGCTCCATTTGACAATATTTTCACATTTATGGTGTCGCTAATTCAATTCCCATTGCTAAGAGATATGATGATAACCACTGTACAGATGGAGAGATACTGACACACTGTTCTCAGAGTCAAATTAGCAAGGCCAATGTTCACTCCAATACTACAACAGTATCTGCATTCTACTAAGTGGGAAATTCTAAAACATGGGAATTCCTTGAGGGGCACTTTCTACATTGGAAGACACTGTCTATGTACTAATTGAGAATGGCTGGGAAGAAAAGGAACAAAGACGAAATTAAGATGTACA
Organism: Hipposideros armiger; assembly: GCF_001890085.2. Classification (NCBI taxonomy): domain Eukaryota; kingdom Metazoa; phylum Chordata; class Mammalia; order Chiroptera; family Hipposideridae; genus Hipposideros; species Hipposideros armiger. The sequence continues at coordinate 1,811,127 of NW_017731445.1, read as the reverse complement.
ATAACATATAAACATAACATAAGTAACAGAGAAATGACTTAAGCTGCAGCCAGCGAGATTGGCTAGACGGAGAAATGTTGCTGATTCTGTGTTACAAAGTCATGACAGTGAAGGGTTTTCAAGAAAATATTACCAAACCAAATTCAATAGCAATTTTAAAGAATTTGTTCTTGGGATGCAAGGATAGTTCAACACACGCAAATCCATAAATGTGATACTCCACATTATATTGGGTTGTCGGAAAAGTCATGATGCATTTTTGCAACGAAAAACATAGAAAAAATACGTCATGACTTTTCCAACAACCCAATAGAATGAAATATAAAAATGATCATCTCAATAGATGCAGAAAAAAACATTAATAAAATACAATATCCTTTCATAATAAAAACTCTCAACAAATTGGGTATAAAAGGAATGTATCTCAACATAATAAAGGCCATACATGACAAGCACACAGCTAATATTATACTCAACAGTGAAAAGCTCAAAGCTTTTCCTCTAAAAATCAGGAACAAGACAAGAATGCCCACTCTTGCCACCTCTATTATTCAACATAGCATGGGAGGACCTAGTCAGGTCAATTAGGCAATAAGAAGAAATAAAAGGCATCCAAATAAAAAAGGAAGGAGTAAAAATGTCTCTATTTGCAGATGACATTATCATACATAAGTAAAATCCTAAAGAATCCGCCAAAACTGTTGGACCTAATAAAGGAGCTCAGAAAAGTTGCAGGACACAAAACATACATGTCAACAATGAAATATCTAAAAAAGAAATAAAGAAAAGCCCATTTACAATGCCATCAGAAACAATATAATACTTAGAAATAAATTTAACCAAGCTGGAGAAAGCTCTGTACACTGAAAACTGTAACACTTTGATAAAAGAAATTAAAAAACAAAACAAAAAAACAAATAAATGAAAATACATGGAAGAAAATACTTGCAAATTACATGCCTGATAAAGGATTAATTTTGAAAATACATAAAGAACTCATATAATACAGTAGCAATAAAGGAAAACAAAAAAAACCCACAAACAATCATTAAAAAATGAGCAAAGGAACTGAATACATTTTTCCTTAGAAGACATACAGGTTGTCAAGAGGTACATGAAAAGGTGCTAACATCACTAATCATCAGGGAAATGCATATCAATACTTCAATGTTATATCACCTCACACCTGTTAGAATGACTATCACTGAAAACACAAAGAGATAACAAGTGTTGGCAAGGATGTGGAGAAAAGAAAACTCTTGTTCATGACAGGTAGGAATGTAAACTGGTACAGCCACTATGGAAAACAGTATGGAAATTCCTCAAAATATTAAAAATATAACTACCATATGATCCAACAATCCACTTGTGAGTATTTATCCGAAGTAAACAATATCATCATCTCAAAGAGTTATCTGCACTCCTATGTTCACTGCAGCATTATTCACAACAGCCAAGATATAAAACAACCCAAATATCCATTAATGGATGAATAAAGAAAAAGTGCGGTGTGTGTGCGTGTGTATGTGTATACATACATATACATATATACATACATAACAGAATACTATACAACCATTAAAAGAAGAAAATCCTGCCATTTGCAGCAACATGGATGTGCCTTAGGATTCTAGTTGGTGGTCAGATTGGGCAGAACAAGTGAACTTACAGAAAGGTAAGGGTAAGATTGGCTTTTAAGTAGAAATTAAAATAATGCAAACACATAAAAGCATCAATTATCATATATCTCACCTTGCTTGCAAACGACTTATTGACAAATTGTGCTCATTTTATTAGAATGACTTCCACTTAATAGAAATTCACCAACAATAATAATTCTAAGTCAGACAGAAAAAGACAAATACTGTATGATATCATTTATATCTGGAATCTAAAAAACTGAACTCATAAACAGAGAGTAGACTGGTGGTTTCCAGGGGCTGGTGGTGGTAGAAATGGGGCAATGTTGGTAAAAGGTATAAACTTCCAGTTATAAGATGACTAAGTGCTCAGGGTCTAATGTGCAGGATGGTGATACTGAATCGTATACAGTTAGCAATGCTGCATTGTATACTTCAAATAGCTAAGAGCGATCTTAAATATTCTCACTGCAAAAAAAATGGTAATTATGTGAGATGATGGAGGTATTAACAAACCCTAATGAGGTAATCATTTCACAATAATATCAAATCAACACACTGGACACCTTAAACTTCTAAAATGTTACATGTCAATTAGTATATCTCAGTAAAGCTGAGAAAACATCGAAAACCAAAAAAAAGAACATCAAATTTACAAAATATTGCACTTAAATTTTTTTTCCTGTCTTGCATACACAGTTACACACATACATGTACACGTACACACACACACACACACACACACACACGACTCTAATGAATCCCAAGAGGTAAAGTGTAGAAGTACATAGTGCAAAGGCCAAGAGCTCAGACTCAAACTAGCCTACCGGGCATTCAAATCTGGCTCTGCTATTTGCTAGATGTGTGACCTTGGACCTCGCAAGGTCACACAACATAACCTCTCTGTGCCTCCATTTTGTCCTTTGTAAAATGAAAATAATAATATACCTATCCCCTAAGTGTAGGGGATAGGTATTATAGAATAAAATATAGTATATACATAATACAGCAAGCACTCAGTGTTTGCTCAGGTTGGAAATTATTATATTTTGCTAAAGGAAAATGAGTAGACATAGGTGTGAATTTTATCCAAGTGGCCCCTAGGGCCCCTCTCCACTGGGGATCTATTTATTTCACAATTACCAGAGGGTATGATGGCCCTTTCTGAGTTTTTTCCTTTGAAGGTCTAGCATTGAAATTCACACCAGCACAATGGAAGGAAGCCAAGAAAGCGAGCTTTTCTTGGAAGGCTGCATGTCTCAGAACAACCTGAGCCAAGGGGGTCAGAGTGCTGGTGGTGAGTCAGCTCCTTATTTAAAAGCATTTATTGATCACCTGTTGTGTGCTAGGCACCGGATGGGGGCTATGGAGGGGGTATAAACAAAATTAGAAATAAGGTTTCCACCCTGAAGGAATATGACACACAAACACACACACACACACACACACACACACACACACACACACACACACTCTACTACAAAGCAATGCATGGTTATATGCAACATGATGTAGGATCATTTGTCTTCAACATCCAGGCACACATAGTGGTGTTTATTCATGCCATCAGAGAAGGCTACTGAGGAGGTAAAAGGAGGAATTTGGACAGGCAGAAAGGGAGGAGGAAGGTAATGGCCTGAAGTCAAGCTCCCAGCAGGGACATTTTTGAGTCTCTGCGCAGGTGGGGAAGTGACCTGGTTTTCCAGTGCGGAAGGGCCAAGGTAAGGAATTACAGAGGAAATTTAAGCTGAACAGTAAGGCCACCTGGTGATGTAATGTTAAAGGTGAAGGTGAGTTTGTCATCTCATGCAACAGGTACTCTGTGTGGATGTTTGAGAGGGGTCGGATGACAATTTGAGCAATTTTCTTTGCATTAAGCTTTGGTCCTGCCATAGATATCACAGTTGACTTTCTGATCAGGTCCATCAAAATTCCTTCTGTTGAAACCTGTGTGAGGGAAGAAAGCCTGTTTCTGACCTGTTCACCATTGTCCAGGGCAGGGACTAGCCCACTGTAGGAGCCAATCACTACTACAATGAATAAGTAAAAATCTCCTATTTAGTAATTAAATGTTAATATATATAAAGTGCTTGAAAGAGTGCCCAGCACAAAAGCAGCTCTAGGAAAATACTGCTATCCTCCCGTCCTTCTCCTCCCCGTCCCTCACCCCCTCTCCCACTACCACCACCGCCAGTCAGACAGTGTCACACAGAGCACACAGCATAGCTCATGAATCCTGTCTATTGTGCCAGGGGAGCCGAGTATCGCCACACAGGTTGTGCATTGCACAAAACATTCACACAGACTATGAAGAGAATGGTGTCGTCCGGAATTGCTGTGCACAGCAGCCCTGCCCAGGCAAGCTTCCCATACCATACCCAACTCAGAAGTTCCTTTCAGACTTCGCAATTCTAGAATAACCTCAAAAGCCCATCCTGCTGTCACAGCAGAAGGCAGATCAAAGGGTGGACAGAGCAGAGAGAAACGGGAACAGTACAAAAATGAGAGAAGTGATTCTCAAAGCAACTGGCAGCAGCAGCAGGCGTTTTTAAGTGCATTGGAAGAAAAGCACGCTCCTAAAGCATTTGCAGAAAGGAAGAGTGGGAAGATCACTGCTTTAAAATCTTGAACTTGAGTAACTGCAGTCAAAGACACAGAGAAAGCTCTGCAATTCGTATGAAATACCCAATTCAAGAGTGTAAGCGAGAATTTGGCATGGGAAGCACAGGGTATAAGCAACACGGGACACACCAGGGTTCATGGCGATTAGATGCAGGAAGACTCCAGGAAACAAACTGAAAAGGATCACGACTGTTGCTAAGAAATTCACTACCAATTCTCTCTGGAGGTGTGCTCAGCTGAATAGCACTATTTATTATTATAGTCTCCAATTGGTGTCTGTGATTTATATATTATATAAAAGAAAACAATTTAGAAAGCTCTATGCCTTCAAAACCATATGGAGGTTCCAGTTATGCACGATGAGTCACTGTTACCTTTTGTCTGTAAGGGCTGAGTTAAAGAAATTCCATAACTAAGGATAGGAATATAGCCTATTCCTATATTTTTATATTCCCTTAGGTGATAAGCTCAGTTAGGATTCTAGTTGGTGGCCAAATTGGGCAGAACAAATGATCTTATACAATGGTAAGGGTAAGATCGGCTTTTAAGTGGAAGTTAAAATAATGCAAACACATACAAGTATCAATAATATCTCTGAACTTTCTTGCAAATAACTTATCGACAAATCGTGCGCAGTTTATTACAATGACTTCCCTTTAATAGAAATTCACCACCAACAAGCTGATACCAGCCATAAGCTCAACTGGGCTACACTGCACATATGGAAAGTCTACCTCTGGCTGCTGAGGGATGTGAGCAGAGGGAAGAACAGAGGTGCTGGCAAGGGTGATGGGAAGCTAGACTTCCAACGCCGCACGCCATTGTGGGTGGCAGGGGATTCACAGAGATGCATGGGTTAGCCTCGCCAAGGCAGTCTCAGGTGGGCTGCTCTTCCTTGGAGCCAACACCCGAGCATCCCAAAACCCCAGAAGCAGCACCGCAAACATCAAGATGACAAACTGTCCTCGCTGTGCCTCTCTTATAGCTATGATCACTCGGCCGTGTGTGTGAGAGTGACTGGGGCACATGGCCACCTCTCTGCTAGACTCCTAGCTCCTGGAGAGTGCAGCTGTGTCTGGCCCATCTGCAGGTCTCCCGTAGTGACTAGCGTAGCACCGGGCCCATTGTGGACACTTACTTACAGTGTGCTGGGCTACATACATGACATTCATCATCTCATTTCGTCAACCCATGGTCCTCTATAGTATGTACTGGAATTAGCCCCATTTCACAATGAGGAAACCAAACCTTAGAAAGATGAAGTAACTGCTGATTGTTATACAGCTAATTGGTGGCAGCGCCAGGATTTGCACCCAAAAAAATCACATTTTTAACTACCACAATGCCCTGCCTCTAGATCAGGGGTTGGCAAACTAGGGCCCACGGGCCAAATCTGGGCTCTAGCCTGTTTTGTATAGCTCACAAGCTTAGTTTTTTTGTTTTTTGGGTTGTTGTTTTTTTTTTTTTAATTTGCACATAGGAAATTACATTTTCACATTAAAAAGTCAAAGCAAGAATATTTTGCAACAAATGAAAATTATGTGACATTTAAATTTCAGTGTTCGTAAATTAAGTTTTATTGGAGTACAGCTATTACACATTCTTTCACAAGTTGGCTATGGCTGCTTCCATGAGACAATGGCAGAGTGGAGTAGCTGTGACAAAGGCCATGTGGCTTATGAAACCTAAAAATGGCCCTTTACAAAAAAATGGCCCTTTATGAAAAAAGTCTACTCACCCCATCTCTGCTTGCATGGCTAAAAAGTAGCCACACTTCTTTGCCCAGCTGTGCAGGCAGGTTGGCACAGAAGGTCAGAGGACACATGGAGTGATGAGTTCCAGGTCAGCTCGAGAGCACCTCCATCTGAAGACCCTGGCTACAACCTGTCCACACCTGGAACCAGTGAGGCAGGCACAAGGTGCTTGGCTCAGGCCCATCTGCTGGCAGAGGATGTATTGCTGATGCTAGTTCTGAAGGTCAATGAGAATGCTCAACAAACCATTAATTGATTTGGCCAACTCGCAAGTAACAAGGCTCGTGCGGATGACTGAGCTCTGCAGACGATATGAAAATCACATTTAGCCTTGAGTCAGCAACCTCCTCTCCTGCTGAGCTTTCTGTAGAGATGCCAACAAGTTGCAGAACTGACAGATTTGAGGAACACCGCCCTCTGCTAGGGATGCTAATTGAGCAGTGACATAGCCAGGAGGTGCACAGCAGGAAGGGAGAGGGGCAAGGCAGACAGATGCCTGCACAGCCCTGTACATGCAGGACAAGAAGGGCCTGGGTGAGCCTTCTCTCTGCACAGCCAGGAGAACCCAATGGAAGCACTCAGAGGGAGCCCTAAAGGCAAGGGACCAGCCCTGGGATGGGGGACCGGGTGGGGGGGGATTCAGAAGAGGGGAGGAGATGGTCTCTGCTTATCCCTACGTTCCATGGGCCTCCTGTCAGATGGTCAAGGCAAAGGACACCGACGCCCAAGTAGAGGCTGGGACACAGTGGTCACTACATCAGTTCTTACTAAATATTCTATACAGGTTGTCACTGTCACCCAGTACTCTATAGTCACTGCTGTACATGATGGCTACCCTGAAAATGTGCAGTGACAGGAAGGGGAAGGTAGCAGAAACCACATTGTTGAAACACAAAGGGGTATAATACATAAAGCACAGGCCTTGGGGCCAGCATCTCCAGGCTTCAGTTTTGTCTCTGACACTACTATTCCCTGCAGATCCTTATCAGGTCACTTAATTTTTTAGATCCTTAGTAATGTCCTTTGCAAAATGAATGTAGATCCTTGGTACTGTCCTTTGCAAAATGTATCCTGTATGAGTCAGGATTAGGTTTGCATATAACAGCAAAACAAAGCAAAACAAAACAAACAACAACAACAACAAAAAATAATAGTGATTTAAACGAGAGAGTGATTTATTTTGTCTCACATAAAGTCAGTCCAGAAGTAGGCAGTTCAGGGCTGATGCAGCAGTTTCACAGTCCTATGGACACAGGTACCGTGTATCCTTCTCCTCTGATGTGCTGAGAGCATACTTTCCAGCCTCAGGGTACCTCATAGTCACAAAGTGACTGCTGAAGCTCCAGCAATCATGTCTACACTCCAGGCAGCAAGAAGCTGAAAGGGGCAATGGATAAATCACATGCTTCTACTCTGAATCAGCCCCTGTTAAGGAGAATTGCCAGAAATTCTATGCAGCAACTTCTCAGAAATCTTGTATTATTAGGGATGGCATTAAGTGTAGCTAAAACGTGCATCTCCCGGCCAGATTTGCAAATAAAGAAGCTGGCTGGGAGGTGCACATTTTAGCTATACTTATTGTCGTCTCCAATAATACAGGATTTCTGATAATGGGGGAGAAGGAGAGACTAGAATGAGGAGGCAATTAGCTGTCTTGGCCACAAATGTTTACCTTAAAGGCTGATGCTATTCCCAAATGATTGAATGCATATGAAAGGGTCATGCAACTAAAATCCATACTCCTTGGCTTCCCATACAAGGCCCCTCACAATCAGGCCCCATCATGCCTGATAAGCCACATTTCCTCCCACTGCCCACTGCCTGCCACTTTATGCTCGCCACAGTGAACTGCTGGCAATTCCTGGCACGGCTTGCCTCCATGCCTTGAATCTTGTCTTTTTCACTCTTCTTTGCCCAACCCAGGTATTTTCTTCTCCTGGAAGCCTCCCCAGAGCTCCAGGGTTGTGCTTAAGTGTCACTTTGCTGTGCTCCCACAGTGCCCATGGGCATTCCATCCCATCGTTCTCCTTATTACCTTCAAATAATCAGTCTATGCCTTTATCTTTCCCTATAGCCCTGCACCGTGCAATACAATTGCCACTAGTCACATATGGCAATGGAGTCCTTGACAGGTGGCTAGTCCAAATTCAGATGTTTCAAACACAGTGTACACACACAAAAAAGAATGTAAAATAGCTCATCAGTAATTTTCTATACTTGTTTCATGTTTACATCATAATATTTTGGATTTACTGGGTTAAACTATACTATTAAAATTAATTTCACTTGTTTCTTTTGGCTTTTTAAGAAATGTGTTGACTAGAACACTTAAAATTACCTATGTAGAAAGAGTTCTGGAGATGGACACTGGTGATGGTTGCACAACAATAGGAATGTACTTAATACCAACAAATTGTGGACTTAAAAAAATGGTTAAGGGCCGGCCGAGTGACGCGTTGGTTAAGAGTTGGCTTGGGATGCCAGCTCTGAGCAGCAGGGCCCCGGTTCAGATCCCACATGAGGGCCAGTGACGCTGCGCCCTCTACAGCTAAGATGGTGAACAACAGCTCAACCTGGAGGTGGGCTGCCCTGAGTGGCCGGCTACGGTGTAGGCTGTAGTGGGGCTGCAGTGGGCTGCTGTGAGCTACCATGAGCAGCCGGCAGCCGGCGTGAGCTGCCGTGAGCAGCTGTGAGCAGCCGTCCATCAGCCAGCAACGGGCTGCCTCACCCGGGAAGAGCGCAATGATAATACCAACATGGGGCAGTGAAATGACGTCCTCCACAACTAGACTGAAGAACAAAAGGACAGCAGCTTGTCTATTTCCCTTCCCCAATTCCCCAACGCTGTTCCCCTCCCCCAATTCCTGAATAAAATCTTTGAAAAAATAAGGTTAAGATGGTGAATTATTTATGATATGTGTATTTTTAATTTAAAAAATGAAAAAAAAACCCGATATATTTTTTTAAATTCCATATGTGGCTTGCTTTGTGGCTCATGCTGTATTTCTATTGGTGGTTGCTGCTCTAGAGTATAAACCCGAGGAGGGAAGCAACGACATCACACTGGTTCTTGTGTCTCAGGCCTGTGCCGTGTCTGTTTGCTAAGTATTGGTTGGACAAAACCATATGTAGGATGAAATCACAATATGGCAAAAGCAGCTGAGAAGGAAAGATGATAGCGGTACAGGACAAAGGCCTGGCAGAACCGAAACGGGCCCAGTTTGGGACCTTGCGAAAGTGTGGGAAGAACCAGCATGGCCCCTGTCATGCAGAGGCTGGTACACAGCCCCAAGGAACTTGATTCAAATCTTAGTACTGCCAGTAACCAGCGAATGGCCTTTACGAGTGACATTACCCTGAGCCTCAGTTTCTTCATCTGTGAGCCAGGGATAATTATAGCACCAACCTCATCCTGTTGCAAGGAGAAATAAAGGAGGTTCTGTTGTCACCATCCCTGAAGCATAATGAACGATCAATCAATATTAGCTTCTTTTATTAGCGTTTATGGGCCTGTCGTGAAGGAAAAGCAATTTTTAAAAAAGGTGCCTGAAGCCAACCCACAGTAAGTCATTTCCCTGATGAATATTAGAACAATTTTTAATCTGAGATGACAAAAATAATTTGAGCTGGCAGATGGCATAGTGCTGTCACCCACTTTGTTGTTTGGAATTGAACGGATTATATATAAATACCACTGCACTCTTTCCTTGTTTGGAAAAGCACCTGGCTCGGAGATCTGCCACGTGTTCTGTGGTGCCGAAGTGGCCCTGCACGCAGGTGGACCGGCCGCCCCGGCTGAATCAGATGGGACAGTTGGTCATGCTTCCTAACATATGTTTGCCAAGTTTCAGTGGCTTAGAACAACATTTGCTTCTCACTTATGCTACATGTCCACTACAGATCATGTTATTCTCACCAAAGGATCCCGCTAGTCCAGGACTGTGGCTCCAAGGAATATGGTGATGCCCGAACAGGCATGTGCAACACAGGCAGAAATGACACATCCCTGTTGCTCACATTCATTGGCCAAAGCTAGTCATATGCCCATGCCTAACTTCAAGGGAGTAGGAAAGTGGAATCCTATCATATGGCTAGAACTAAAAGCAGAATGAATATCCGTGAACAGCTCTGAAAACGGATGCTGCCAGAGTAGACAGTCGCACAATGGCAGAGGTATGATGTTACCCAGCATCCCAAGGTCAAATTCTGGGACTCTAATTTAATGTCCCCCTTAGTTGCCATGGGCTACCTTATGTAGCCAGCAGCCGCCATGAGTGGCCGTCCATAAGCCGGCAACTGATCTGCCTCACCCAGGAAGAGCACAATGATGGTGCCAACTTGGGCTAGTGAAGCAGCGTCCTCCATAACTAGACTGAAGAACAAAAAGGACAGCAACTTGTCTGTTCCCCTTCCCCCAATTCCCCAGCACTGTTCCCATCCCCCAATTCCCCAATAAAAATCTTAAAAAAAAAAAACCCCGAAATCCCTGTTAATTTCACATCAATAGAAAGCAATGAAATGCAAATTGAAATGATGTACTACTTTTAGAACAACTGAATTAATTAAACCTACAACATGCAATTTTGTTAAGGTTTCAGTGAAATGACATACTCAAACACTGCTGGAGTCATCATAAATCAGTTCACGTGTTTTTAAAAATTATAGCTGACATACAATATTACATTAGTTTCAATTGTACAACACAGTGATTCAACATTTATAAACCTTATGAAGTGTTCACCACAATAAGTCTAGTACCCATTTGGTGCCCTACATAATAATTATATTTATACGATGGTTTCTCCATGAGAAGAGGGATTTATAATAGTACAAGCTCATAGTATTTTATCAATAAATTTAAAAAAATGAATGAAGAAGAGAGAAAGAGCAATAAATGAAAGTTGAATTAAGAACATAAAAAGGAAGAAATCATCTCTCTTAAGAACCTTGGCTAGATAATCAGTAATGAGAGAAATAGTTTTCAGGCCTAGAAAGAACAGCCTCCCAGGATCAGTTCTGCATTGTGAAGAAGGTTCTAGCAGCCACAGAAATTCCCAATTTCTTCCTTGGTGTCACCATCATCCAGGAGTCTCCTCTGCTTTTATTTCCTTCCCCCATCAACCACCCCTCCTTGAGTTTTACTGCTCCCACTCCCAAGATGGTTGCAGGACAGGGTCTGAGTTGGAACGCCTGCCTATTAGAAACAGCAAGTAGTTTCCTTCAACCACAGGGAATGTAGGATAATAGTGATCTTATTCTTATTGTGTGATCTGCACTGTTCTCTTAATGATCTGCTCTAAACTCAAATAATTGAATGCAATTCCCAGGAAAGCCTAAATCTAGGTTTCCCTATGGAATACAGGCCTTACTTAATTTAAATATGCAAGCCTGCCATGTATGGTTGTACAGGATGTGCACTGCACAACCTTGGGGTTGCACTATTTATCAAAAGCATCATAGACTTATTTATTACAATTCTTTAGCAAACGGCAGTAAATTATCTTATTTTCTAACAGAATCAGTATATCATGATAACTTCCTGGCAGATGAAAGAAAACTGTCTTAAGGAATCTTTTTTTCCCTAGTTTGGACAAAGTGTTATGTGGTCTTTGGTGGCTCTGAAGTATGCTCAAGAAGCACATATATTAGTCCTTGCCTTTTCCTCTATGGTCTATTCTATAAAGGTGTGGCACACCTTTCAAATTCTTCATAGGTTGAACAGGTTGTGAATAGGTGAAGCAGGCCAAGTGTGTGCATCTTTAGAGAGTGGAGCGGAATGTTGAGCAACTGGAGTGGAGGGTTACAGACCTAGTCTAAAGGGCTTTAAGCTTAATTTAAATACAAAATCACCCTGTAGGCTAAATGTAATTCATCCTCTGGTAAATTCATTCCTCTGGTCATCAGTCTGCAAACTGTGGTTCTTGGTCAAATAAGTGATGGGGGAAAAAAAAGAAGGCGTAGGAGGAGGCGGGGGAGGGGGAGGAAGAGGAGGAGGAGAAGAAAATGCAGCTTATTTGTTGAACCTTAATTTCCCTCATTTCCAGCAGTCAAACCCACAGAAGCCTCAAAAAGTTCCCAAGTTAGTGGTCCTTAACCAGGGGCGATTTTGCTCCCCACCAAAGAACATTTGGCAATGTCTGAAGATGTTTGGTTGTCACAGATGGGGAGGGGTGTGCTGTTGGCATCTAGTGGGTAGAGGCCAGGGACGCTGCTAAGCACCCCACAGTGCACAGGACAGCCCCTACACTGAGAATTATCCAGCCTAAAATGTTAGTAGTGTCACTGCTGAAAAATTCTGGTCTGTGTAGAAGAGTTCTAAAGATAGAAAAAAGAGAAAGGAGACTTTTAGCGGAACGTGAAAAGAATCCTTAAACCCTAAGCAGTATTTATATGGGTGGACAGTAGAAATAAAAAAGAGTTAACCAATTTCTGGACCTGGTATAGGGAAAGGGGGTGACCAAGATGTTAGCCAAGAACTATAGGTGTTATTAGGCAAATGGTTGTTCCGGCTCCTCATTCTGGGCACTCCTGGAGGCACCGCTTTGGCCCCTCCCCTCTCTGCTTGTCCACACATTTGTGTGATGCACAGTGTCACACACAGACACAGGCACCCTTATTGTATCTGGGAGGAATATGTTTCATTAGCACATGAACCACTAGAGGAGATGTTCTGGCACCTTAAATCTTGTCCTCAGAGAAACCTTAACCCATGCTATTGTTCTTGCTGCCAAATATGGATGCTATACTCCATAAAACTACTTGTTTATAAGGAGGTTGGGTACTATGCTTCAGGTATACTGTGAAGTTTGCAAACTGGTCTGAATATATACCTCCTGCAAGTTACTTTGGTAGAGCAATGAATTTCTGAATTTCAAACTACCAGAAGCAGAATTTTACTCAATTCTGATGTAAGATTGCCATTGATTACACATCCCAGTAGATCTGGCAGTCCTTTAAATGGGCAAACTAACATGCTGTCTCATCAATAAATCCTTTAGGAAGAGTTCCCTTCCTTGAGATGAAATTGATATAGGATACTGCTTCTTCCTATATGGTCCATGACTCCATAAAAATCCACTAAAATACCCTAAGATGACATGAACCAAATTGGTTTGGGGACATCACTACCTTACCTGGAACCACAGGGAGTCTTCTCTTATAAAGATAAGGTGGAGAGATTGGGAGAAGCTCTTGCCTGGTAACAAAGTGCTCAAAAAATAGAAAATCGATGAAAGGTAAAGTTATATCACTCGCACCCAGCACAGTGACTGAATAACTGAGGGTTTTAAACACCAAATAAATATTTTTTAACTGAATGATAGATGGTGTAAATAATGCCTAATTAAAAGCTTTTAACTTAACAATAATATATCTAGTTCTTTTCACAAGTATGCAGAGAACTTTTTTCAAATAACTGCATGGTAATCCAAACCACCAAGAGCCTAATGATGGACATTTTGGTTGTTTGCAGTATTTTGCTATTACAAGCAATGAGTTAATGTTAATATTTTCTTAAATTTCACTTCTCCCATTTATGAGTAAGTTATGTTCCTAGAAGTGAGATCTAAAGACAGATCCATTTAAATTTTGAAATATATTGCCAAATTGCCCTCTAGATAGAAGGTTATAATTTATACTCCACAGGGATGTATGATAATGCCTATTTCCCCACATCATCACCAACATAGTGCATTAACAGTTTTTATAATAAATTTAAGTATTTGTAAAATATTTCAGTATTTTATTTTGTGTGAACCTATTATATAACATAAGTTCTTTTGATACTCCCAAGAGAGCTAAAGCATTTGAAAGCTCTTTAAAGAAAAATGGCTGTGGGGGATGGAGGTAGAAGGGAAGAATGTATTATAAATAGTAATGCTGAGCACACACTGTCCTACATTAAATAACTTTGTTCTGCTTTTTTAGGATCTATTAGCCAAATGCAGTAAAACCCATATTATAAAGATTCTCAAGTTCTGATGCTCAGCCACCTCAGCTTCCTGCCATCGTTAATGCATTTTAAGAGGGCATTTCAATGCAGCTCTAAAACTCCTGATCAATACACCTCAGCTGATCAGCAGGTAGATTAACTTATTCGGAAATGAGATATGTTTTTTGGAGAAATGTTTGTAGCATTTGATACCCCAACTCATATTTTTATGGAGTTTTCTATCTATGATTATTTTTACTTTTATTATGAAGATTTTCTTTTTTTTAATTAAAATTTATTAGGGTGATAATGGTTAGTAAAATTACATAGGTTTCAAGTGTACAATTCTGTAATACATCATCTATGTATCACATTGTGTGTTCACCATCCTTTCATCACCATATATTTGACCCCCTTTACTCTCATCTACCACCCCCTTTTCCCCCCTTACCCTCTGGTAACCACTAAATTATTGTCTGTGTCTATGAGTTTTTGTTTCTTTATTTGTTTGTCTTGTTCCTTTGTTGCTTTCAGTTTTATATCCCACAAAACCACAATGATATATCACCAGTTAGAATGGCTATCATCAACAAGACAGATAATAGCAAGTGTTGGAGAGGCTGTGGAGAAAAGGAACCCTCATACACTGCTGGTGGAAATGCAGATTGGTGCAGCCGCTATGGAAGGCAGTGTGGAAGTTTCTTTTAAAATTAAGAATAGAATTACCATATGACCCAGCAATCCCTCTCCTGGGTATCTACCCCCAAAATTTGAAAACATTTATCCCTAAAGATATATGTGTTCTGATGCTCACTGCAGCTTTATTTATGGTGGCCAAGACATGAAAACAACCAGAGTGTCCTTCAATAGGTGATTGGATAAAGAAGATGTGATATAGATACACAATGGAATACTACTCTGCCATAAGAAAAGATGAAATAGTGCCATTTGCAACAACATGGATGGATCTTGAGATGATTATGCTAAGCAAAACAAGTCACACAGAAAAAGTTGAGAACCATATGATTTCACTGATATGAAGATTTTCAAGTGTACATAAAGTACATAGATTAATACAAAGATTTCATCACCAAGATTCAAAACTTACTAAGATTTTGTCAATCTTAAATCATTTCTACTGCCAAGTATTTTTTTGTTTCCTTGGCTAGACATTCTAAAGCCAACCCAGACATAATGTAATTTCATCCATAAATATTTCAGTAGTATGCAGAATATTTTGTGCACATGTTCAGCAGGAAACAGGGACCAGAGACTATGGCTACTATAATAAACACTGAGAGCAGGGAGGCATGGAGCAGCCGTGTTCCAGCTGGGTTTAAGTGAGGCATGAGTTTTCCTCACAAAAATAAAAAATTGAAAATAGCTACTAGAAACTTGGATCTTTACTTTTTTGCTTTCTTGAGTCACTATCTGAAGTACAACCTTACATATACTCAATAGGATATCAACTTTCATATCACAAAGGGGCATAAACAATTATAACGTAGACAAATCCAGTTACAGTAGGTAATTTTAACTCTCCTCTCTCAATAACTGATAAACAAATAGACCAAAAATCATTAAAGATCAATCAAATTGACCTAATTAAATATTAGAGAACAGTCCACCCAACAATAACAGAACACATATTCTTTTCAAGTGCACATGGAACATTCACCAAGATGTACCATATTGTGGCAAAATAAACTCCAGTGAATTTCAAACTACTGATAAACAAATGACATTCTCATACCACAAAAGAATTCAACAAGAACACAGAAAGATATCTGAAAAATCTCCAAATGTTTGGAAGTTAGACAATATACTTCAAAATAATCCATGGATCAAAAAAATAATCCATTAGCCAAAGATCAACAACAATACAAATTATTTTGAATTGCTTGGCAAGGCAAACACAACATACCAAAATTCCTAAGATGTAGCTAGAACAGTGTATAGAAAGAAATATATAGCAGCAAATGCGTATATGAGGAAAAAAAAGGAAGAACCCAAATTCATGATCTACACGTCTACCTTAAGAAGTTAAAGAGAAAAGAATAATCAGAGGATCAAAGCAATCAGAAGGAAGAAAATAATAAAGAGCAAGAATCAATAAGATAGAAAATGGACAAAATAGAGAAAGATAAATGAAACAAAAAGCTGTTTCATTGAAAGGATCAATAAAGCTGATAAGCCTCTAGCTAGATTAACTTAAAAAGATCTATTATCAGTATAAGACATGAGAGAAAGGACATCATTATATATATATATATATATATATATATATATCATACTGATATAAAAGTATATTATGAACAACTTAATGGAAACTAATTTGACAACTTGGGTGAAATGGACAAATTCCATGACATAAATAATTAAAGCTCACTCAGTAAACAGTATGTACATTAAATAGATATATATGTATTAAATAAATTGACTCTAGTTAAAATCTCCTCACAAAGAAAACTCAAGGTCCATTTGGATTTGACTGTTAATTCCAACGAATATTTGAAAAAGAAATGATGCCAAATTCTATACAAAGAGTTCATAAAAATAGAAGGTTAGAAAACATGTTTCCATTTTTAAGACCAGTATTGCTGATACCCAAATCAAAGATAATTAAGAAAACTACAAAACAATACTTAATAAACATAGACACAAAATTTATTTATATAATTCTAGCAAGTCTAATTTAGCACTATATACAAAGGATCATACATCATGACAAAGAGGTTTAACTCAGAAAAAACAAGATTGTTTTAATAGTCATAAACCAATAAATTTAATTCACCATATTAACAGGCTAAAAATTAAAAAAATGTTATCATCTTCACAGATTCAGATATAATTTCTACCTTAAATTGTGTTTCAATTCAAGATAGAAACTATTAGCAAATTAGGAATATAATGGACTTTACTCAACCTAATAAAGGACATCTACAAAAAACCTACAGCTAATGGTAAAAACTGAATGCTTTCCCTAAGATCCTGAGCAAGGCAAGGATGTGCACTAATTTCTCCTCTGCAACACTGTACTAGAGGATCTCGCTGGTGCAATAAGCAATAAAAAGAAATAAAAAGCATACAGACAGGAAAGGAAAAAGTAAAACTGTCTGTAATCACAGATGATCTGATCATTCATGTAGTAAATCCTAGCAATCTATAAAAGAAAACTACAACAACCAAGTGACTTAGTAAGATTGCAGAATACAAGGCTAATGTACCAAAAATACCAACCACATTTCCAAATCAATGGATAATAAATGTATTCTAAATCTGGGTTGTTTGACGAGGAACAGGATATTGGCATACTATCAAAGTGCCTTTACCCAGATTCCTTATGACTTACACCTAACAAGGAAAGCATAGTAACTTTATAGTGGAGAAAAGGAAAAACATCTTGACCTGGTGATCAAAATTTGTATTACCAACAATGGGAAGGTAGACCTCAGTGCTCCCTGGTGCGATATCCTGAGAAGGACACAATATCAGTCAGGTAGCTTTCAGACTGGGGGTGCATAACATGAACCTTTTCATGAGGAAACACTAGAAAAACCCAAATTAGGGAATATTCTATAAAATAACTGATCTGTATTCTCCAAATATCTCAATGTCATGAAAGAAAGAAAAGGGGTGAAGAACTGTTCCAAATGAAAGGAATCTAAAGAGATTTGGCAGCTGAACACAATACATGATCCTGGACCAGATGTAGCACTAAAGAGAACACAAAATGCTACAAAGAACACTATTGCGACAATTAATGAAATTAGACTATAAACTGTGGATTAAATATAAATAGTGCAGATGTCAAATTCCTGAATTTGGCAACTCTACTGTGGCTACATAAGAAAATATTCTTGTTCATGGGCTATATCTTGTGAAGTACTAAAGAGTAAAGGAGGATGACATATGCAAATTACTCTCAAACGATTCAGAAATAAAATGATAGTGTGTGTTTATATATATATACACTTATATACACAGTTAAAGAGATAAATCAAATGTGACAAAATATTACCAATCTGTTTAAAGGGTATCAGAAGTTCTCTGTTATGTTTATAAAACTTCTTCGTAAGTTGGAAATTTTTTCTCAATATAAAAAGGATGAAGAAACTTCCCCATGATTCATAAACTCCCAGAATAAGGTTGACTAGTGTCTTTATTTGTTTTTTCTCCATTAGTGAAATGATAACAATTGGCTTTCCCATGTTTCTTATTACAATTAAAAATATGAGTTTTCTAGATTAAATGTCAACCAGGGAAGAGTGAAAGGGTCAGTTTGGAAGTTGTTGAAAGAACATGGGCCCTCCATTTTCTTTTGGTCACTTTGGATAATTTCCTTCATATCTATGAGCCTTAGCAACTTTGCTTAAAAATGGAAATTAACAATAATAATATACCAACTTCACAGGGCTGCTATGAGAATTACAAGAGAAGGCATAAATACATACCTTCAAAAAGTATATAAGAATTAAATAATGTTCAGACAGTGCTGGGCCTCTGCTTCAAGCCCACAGATGCTTTCAGTCTCCCTCAGAATAAAACCAAGATGCTCACCATGGCCTCCAACATCTCTCCCAATCCGGCCTCTGTTTCTCTGATCTCATCACTCTCCTCTCCCTCATTTCATCTTGACCCTCTGTGCCTAGTGCAGTTCTTCAAGCACACCCCGTCTTAAGGTCTTTGCAGTTCTGTTTCCGTCTGGACCACCCTTAGCCCACACACACAGACACACACACACACACACACACACACACACACACACACACACACACACACCTCCCTTCCTCCTCCACTGCAGTTCTATACTCAAATGTCATCTTATCAATGAGGCTTTCCCTCAAAAATTACCTATAAACAGTACACACACTTTATCTCCAGTCATTCTCTGCCTTTTTCTCTGGTTTCCCTTTTCAGCATTATCACACACAACTCACTATACATGTTCATTTACTTATTGTCTGTGTCCTCTTAAAATGTTAGATACATAATTGTAAGGACTTCTATTTATTCAGTACTGTATCTTCAGGACATAAATAAGTGTTTGGCACACAACAGAGTCTCAATAAACATTTTTTGAATGAATGAACAGGAAGTAAACCTTGCACATGTCTAGTATATACACAGTGTGTCGTAGATATCACCTGAAGTCCATTTAAATAAAACTTTTTTCTCAGTTGACATCTGTCATTATTAAATATCCAAACTGCTTCTAAGGGCCAGACGAGTGGCTCAGTTGGTTAAGAGCTTGCTCAAGGGTGCGAGCTCTGAGCAACAGGGTTGCCAGTTCGATTCCTGGCCCAAGCTGAGTTGCTTGCCGCTGAGCTGCCAACAGGTGGCAGGATGGCCCAGCCAAAAAACAAACACAAAAACAAAAACCAAAAAACAAACTGCTTCTAAAATACAATCAATTTAAATGTACCGGATTTCACAGTGGTCTTTGAGATTACTGGAGATTATCTGACATGTGACCATATCAGGTTTGGAGATCACTGAGTCACAATTCTGAAGGAGGAAAGGAGGGAGGGAAGAAATATTCCTCACAGATATATTTGGATATTTGATCATTTCTTTCCCAGCGATGCTACCTAATTACCAATACAGGTCAACTTCCCGATAAAGTTGGATTTTCTTTCTTACCTAAGTTACAGGTAATTGGCAGCTGTTCACTTACTTCTAAATATAAAATAGCAGCCTCACATTTCAAATGCCATATCCTCTTACTTCAGGAAAGCAGAGCACATCTCAAAAATTCAGCAGTCGTGTCTGATGGACAGTGACACCAGTAGACAGCTTTCTGTGAACACCAAGGCTGACAAATGACAACCAAGAGCCCACTGCCACTTGGGACCTGGGCCATCTGGGACCCACCGAGTCACAACCAGCTTGTTATTCACTTGCCACTACCTTCCTGCAGCTGTGGACTCCGGTTCTTCACATCACAACCTGCCCTGACAGATCCAGAATGAAGGATCAGCTGCTTGACTTGTTCAGTTTCCAGGGCCAGGAAAATCAGACAGGCAACCAACTCCCCAAGGACATTCATTAATTTTGAAAACTATTATTAAATTAAACCAAGGAGGACTATCAATTTGCAAACATCTGCACTTGCAAACCATTTGGCGGTAGGATTTACACTTAGCAGAAATCAAGAGACACACAAATTCCAGAAGAGGAAGGTGTTATGAGGCCTCCTTGGGAAAATTCTCAAGCAAAGTCTGAACTCTTGATATCAATTATTTTTCCTTCTTACAGAACAAATGAGACTGATTATAGCCAGTGTTCTAAAGCAAAGTGGCCCAAGGTCTTCCTTCCTGAAATACAGGTTATATACACTGAACCAATGAAGAATTCATATCACAATTAGTCCCACCTCTGGGCTCCCTATTTAGAAATTTGCCTTCTTGCTTTTTTGATTGGTATAAACAGATTAAGGAGAACCTTTGTCATTTGTATTCAAAATTGGGCAAAAGCAAATTGAATCCAGGCTTGATAACTTAGCCCCAAATCTCTGTATCAAGGAATGTAATGAGAAGGGTCAGTTCACTCTCTCTCTCTGTCAGGTAAGTCATCAGCTATTACTTACAGGGTTCCCATGTACCATCAATAGACTCCTGTCATTGGCCCCCGACACTGAGTGAGCCAGTTGGTTCTGGGCCTCGTGACTCTCTGGGCTAATTAATGTTCTCTCCTTCAGGTGGAGGGCTGGAAGCAGTGCACGTAGTTATGAAAACTGTTGGGCCACTGGACATGATAGGAAGTGAAATGTATCCCAGTATCTCTGGATTCTGTCTACTGGAATCTCAAATTTTCCATTTCACTGCATCTTGAAGACTCAAAGCAAAGGTTTTGTCCAGAAAATGAAGGCAGCCCCGATTTGAGAGCCTCTAAAGTATAAAATGACCAGACCTGCTCAGATTTTTGGTACCAACTCTGAAAAGCACCCTATGCATGAAATACGGATATGGTGGAAATACACATTCTGTGTAGAGTTAACCAGTATGACTTCCTTGGACATTAAGTGTGAACACATTAGAAGAAAGGTTTTCCATTCAGTCTTCTTTTTTTTTGTTTTTTTTTTTTTTTAGCTGAGCCATCCTGCTACCTGTTGGCAGCTCAGCTCGGGCTGGACTCGAACCGCTGTTGCTCAGAGCTCAAACTCTTCGAGCGAGCTCTTAACCAACTGAGCCACTCGGCCGGCCCCTCCATTCAGTCTTCTAATTGCATACTTGCTCCCATTCTTTCACTGGTTTATTTCTTTTTTGAAACTAAATGTGTGTCACCAGGGATGTGCGGTGGCAAGGAAAAAGTGTGTGGGCTTTGGAGTCAGGTAGCTCTGGATTTGAATCCTTGGTCAGTTAATTATCAATCATATTACCATGAGAAAATGACTGCTTTTCTTGGAATCTCAGTTCCCTCAGTAGTAAGATTAGCGGTTCTCAATCTGTGGGTCGCGACCCCTTTGGGGATCGAACGACCCTTTCACAGGGGTCACCTAGTACTTGTATGTGGGCATATCTGCATGTGGGCCTGGAGACGGATAGAGGAGCGGTGTCTTGGTTCCTAAGACCATCGAAAATATGTTTTCCAATGGTCTTAGGCGACCCCTGTGAAAGGTTGAGAACCGCTGAGTAAGATGATCCAATTAAATCTTCCCTCAAGTAGATGGTGTATCAGATGAGACAATAGGTTAAAGGATTATAATAAAAAGTAAAAGTGACATTTTTCTCTTAGCTTAGTTATGTCCCATTATATAGCTCCCAAATTTTATATTTTTTAAAGACATTAATGAAATAGAAAATAAATAATAGAGAAAATAATATAACCAACAACTGATTCGTTGAAAAGACTGATAAAATTGATAAACCTAGGCTGATCAAGAAACAAAAAGAAGATATTAATAACCAATATTAGGAAAGAAATAGGAGAAATTATTATAGATTATTACAAAATTAGAAGGATAACATGCAAATTATAAACAAATTTGTCAGTAAATCTGACATCTTAGATGAAATGGAAAAATTCCATGAAAGACTATAAAATACCAATTGACACAGAAATAAAATCTAAAGATGCCTACAACTACTTTATTTCCATTAATAAAACTTTAAGTCATAATGACTTTACAGGTGAATTCTAGCAAACATTTAGTGGTGAAATAATATCAATTCTTCACAAACTATTTTATTCAAAGTAAGTAATTCACCAAAATCATAGAATATTACAATCTTAATAGATCCAGAAAAATATTTAACAAAAATCTAACACCCAATTATGATAAAAATTTGTAGCAAGCTAAGGAAAGCAGGGAACTTCCCTAATCTGATAAAGGGCATCCACAAAAAAACATGTAACAAACATCATACTTAATGGTGACACACTGGACTTTCCCCCTACAATCAGGAGCATGTCCAGAGCAACTGCTGTCACAGGTCTATTCAACATTGTATTGGAGGTCATAAGAATTTCAAAAGTCAAGAAAATATAAAAGGAATAGAGATATGTGTTAAGCTGTCTCTATTTTCAGGTGATAAATTTTTCTCTTTTTTTAATGTAGAAAGTGCTAAGAAACCTAAACTATAACTACTAGAATTAGTAAGTGAATTTAAAAGATTATAGTATCTAAGATTAATATTAAAAATTAATTTATTTTTATAGACTAGTAGTAAACAATTGTGTTTTCAAAATTTTATTTATAATAGGTTCAAAAACATAAAACAATTAGGGATAAATTTGTCAAAAGTTGTGTATGACTTTCACATTGAAACATATAAAACATTTCTGGGGGAAAATTAAAGACCTAAAGAAATAGAGAGAAATACTCTATTCCTGGACTGGAAGCAATGGCATGTTGGTAAACATTTAACAGCTGATTTCCCCCACAAAACAAAAGAGGCCCCTGTTTGTGGAGTTTGCCAATTTCTGTGGTGTAAATTCTCTCACCCTCACTAATTCCAAGCTTTCAAATTCCTGAAATTTTTATAATGGTCCCTTGCCATGTAATATGTGCTGTAGTATGTGCTCACCAATGACTGAAAGACTTAATGTTGTTACAATGACAATTGTTACCAAATTGATCAATCTCAATCATAATTTGACCATGCACTTTTGTAGAAACTGACAACTTAATTATACAAGGTATATGGAAATGCAGAGCACCGAGAACATCCAGAACAATCTTGACAAAGAACAAAGTTGGAAGACTTAAACTTCAAGTATTACTTTAAAGGTTATCCAGACAATGTGATAGATACTGGCATAAGGATAATCAATGGAACAGATCAGAGGGCTCCAAAATAGACCAACTCTGCACAGTCATTTGACTTGCAAAAGTCTTTTCAACAAACAGTGCTAGAATAACTGTTTATCCATATAGTCTAAAAATACTCTTTAACTCCATACCGCATACCGTATAAAAATAATTAATTTGGATTGTATGCCAAAAATTAAGCTATAAAACTTCTAGAAGGAATTACAGGAGAAATCATTCGCTATTTGAGAGGAGGCAAAGAGTTCTTAGGACACAGAATGCAATAAACAAATAAAGAAAAAATGATAAAATGGACTTCATCAAATTTTAAAACTTATTTTTTACATATGCTATCATTATGGAAATGAATAAGGAAGATACAAACTAGGCAATAACAGTGATAAGTTACATATCTGATACCTGCATGGTATCCTACAATAAAGAATAACAACTCCATAGATAACCAATCAGTTATGGGCAAATGATTTGAATTCATAAGCACATGAAAAAGTGCTTAACATCATTAGTCATCAGGAAAATGTAAATTAAAACCACTATGAGATACAAAGATACAACCACCAGAATGGAAGAAACTGAAAAGATTAAAAGACCAAATGTTGGCAAAAATATGGTGCCACCAGAACTCTAATCTATCATTGATCGGAGTATAAAATTGTACAATCACTTTGCAAACCATCCTGGTTATTTCTTATAAAACTAAGCATGCACTTACTCTATAACCCAGCAATTTCACTCCTAGGTATTGATCCAAGAAAAATGAAAAAAATATATATGTTTACAAAAAGGTTGATACACGAATATTTATAGCAGCCTTAGAGATCAGAACCAAAACCTGGAAATAGTTTCAATGTCCATCGAAATGAGAATAGATAAACAAATTGTGACTATTATTTAGCAATAAAAAAGAACAAACCACTAATACCTATAACAGCATGGATGAATCTCAACATACTGAGTGACCTTTATTAAAGAGAGTATATACTGAATGACTTCCTTTATAGAAAGTTCTAGAAAAGACAAAGCTAATCTATGGGGGGGGGGAATAAAAACAGTGATTATTTCTAGAAGGATAGGAGTAAAGAGTGACTTGGAAAGGGCATAAGGTAACTTTTAGGAAGCTGGTATTCTTGAAGATTTGTGCATTTTAATGCATGTAAATTTAACCACAATAGAAAAACTGAGAGGCATAAACAAAATTTTGAGTTCTAGTTAGTGATATGCAGGGTGAAGTATATGGGGTGAAATGTGTTGGTTAATATAATTTATTCTGAAATGCATTACAAAAATAAGATGGATTGATGGATGAATAGAGGGATGAGTGGATGAATAGGTATATGATAAAACAACTTCCTCACTCTGGCTGACTCTGAGTCAGTTTAGAAACAAGAAACCAGGTTAACTTCTTTACCCCAACAAGTTACCAATAATGAAACAATTTTGGACATTCTTGCTACCCAGAGGAGGTATGTAGCATTGCTAATACTTGGCATTATCTGGATTAACACCATAAGTAAGATGAAACAATTTATATCTAAGTTAAAACAATGACAATTGGCCATCAAAGGTAGACCCAAGACATTGTAGCCCTAATTCTCTTTATGAGGCTGGAAATTTTCCAGAGTGCCTTTCAGTCCTTTTTTAAAATACTTCTCATTATACTTTAGTTTACCTCCCTATTGCTTGACATTTACTGTCCAGAGTCTAAAACTGTTCAACAAATGATTGAAAGACAACAACAGGATGAAATCATTCTGATTGACACTGAAACTCACATTTCTGCAAACAACCTCATCTTCCAGGAGAATCAGTAACAGTGATGAAGATCTGGACAATCCTTGGTGGCCTCTCCTGCAGCTTTGGATGAAGAAGCAAAAGGGGGGGCTAAAAATAAAAACGTTCTTGCCTAGGAAAAGGCTGATTGTTCTCTAGCCTTGGTATCAAATAAGCATCAGAGCCAGTTTTCAATAATTTCATTAATCGATGACAAATCACATCAGGAAACATGCTGCCAAAAGCAACCAATCAGATATAGGGAAAAGTTAACCATTGGGATATTTGTCTTGGGAAAAGACAGCGGGTCGTGACAAGCACAAAACTTACCAGCGTGAGACTCAAACTTCAGCAGAGCACTGTTGCACCCCAGAGTAATCAAGATGGACTCCTTCCCCACACGGCAACATTCAGTGTCTCTGTTGAGTAAGCATTTAAAGACACAGACGCCATCAGCTATAAAAGGCGATAAAAAAAAAAAGATTAGGAAAATCCATTTTGAGCATTGTAAAAAGGTTCATCAATGCCATTCCTACAATTCTCTCATGTTCTCAAGCCTCCCCATTTCTTTTTTCTTAATGCAATGCCTCCTGGGACATATGGAAATATGAGGATCAGAGATAGAAAGAGATGAATCTATGGCTGAATATCAATTCTTTGCAGATAGATTAACATGGCTCAGAACTGACTCTCATTGGCTCTTGCTTTTATGTCCAGGGCTCACTACCTGTAACCCTTGTAATTCCCCAAATATTTTGTTTCTCTGGATGCCATCCTAAAAGAGTCCAGGTATTGTCCCTATGGGTTACTCTTGAGCACCTACTATGTGCCAGAGATATCATAAAAATCTCCATTGAAAGTATTATCACTGTCAACATTTCTAGCTGAAGACAAGGCTGAGAGTTTAGGTCCAAATATGCATAGCTAATAAGTGGCAGAACTAAAATTCAAACCCAGAATTGAAGCCCATGTTGCTCCTACCACATTGTGCCACCGCAAGTGTGATAAAAAGGGAGCTGAGTTTCTGCAAGCAGGGTCCAAGGTAAGTAGCTAGAGTCTCATTAAATTCATCCATACATAACTGGATACAAATTTACTAATCCTCCTTTTATTATAGACAGGCCTTTACCACTGGGGCAGCTGTAGTATGCTGGAAAAAAGCAATGAAGTTGGACTTTGCTTTCATCTTTGATATTTACTAACTGAGGTACTTCAATCACCTAATCACATGGAGTCATATTTTTTCATTATGCAAAATGAAAATATTGATGTTTATTTCACAGGCTTTTTTGTTAAGGCTGAATAATAAAGTTTAAATAATTTCTAAAATCCTATTAACACAACAAGACTATTATTTCTCTTAACATAAAGTAGATCTTAGCTCCTATCTTTGACGTCTTCCATTCCCCCTTATAAAATAAAATACAGTAAGTGTATTAAATTAAAATTTAAAACACAAGTGTACATAAAATTCCATTGTTACACATGGGTATATGTGCACACATTCAAAACACACACAGCGTCACGATGATCAAATATTTTCAACCATTACTTCAAATGAACAAGTACCTCCTGATGAAAGCATTCACAGATACTTTTCACAAAACATCTTGGCTGGTTAAATAGTGCAGATGTTTTGAAAACATTCTCCTGGCATAAAACATGATTACAGGTCTAGTTATTACAGCCCAGCCAGTGTCTCAGAGGCATCAATGTCTCCTTGCAGGGAGGCAGCCATGAATAGTAGAGGCTGAAGAAGGCAGTTTGGTGTTCTTTTAAACAATGGTTTTCTAAAATCACAAGAAATATATTTTTCAATAAATCAGGATTTTTAGCATTAACCAATTGTTTCTCTTACGGTTTTGAAGTAGGATAAGATAGAAGGAAGAAGGAAGAAGAATCCTAGGCTTCCTGAGTTCCTTGTACATATATGACTATTATATTATAGTCTGTGAGCTCTTTGTGAGCAGGGGTTATTATTTTACTTTATTTTGGGGCTCACTATTTTTTTCTCTCTGATTCAAAACTTAACACAGTACCTAGTACTTAATAAGTATTTTCTGAATCAGTGAAGACACTTCTCCTTGTATTGATTGCATAACATCCCAGAACAGATAAAAAGCTTCAAAATGTGTATGATTCAATTCTGTTTAACCAGATAGGCTCAGATTATTTTTGCTGTTTTGTTTGGTTTGATTTAGTTTGGGTTTTTTTGTGATTTAATTAGGGTATAAATTGAGTTGCTGTTTTTTTCTACTTTCATAAATTGCAAAATGCTACTCATATAGTCTCTTTTTTTCATCTCCTCCCTATCTTCTGTTTAAACATGGGTGGGGAAAGTATTTTTAAGCGTGCAATAAAATCCAGAAAGTACCAGTATCTACTTCAAGTTTAAAAATCTACCTATGGCAAAAAAATTTTTTAAACACTTTAAATAAAACTGAAAAGCAATGATAAGTTAGGAAAGTGTTGGGGTATTTTATTGTATTTTTTTTTTTTTAAGATTTTTATTGGGGAATTGCGGGGAGGGGAACAGCGCTGGGGAATTGGGGGAAGGGGAACAGACAAGTTGCTGTCGTTTTTGTTCTTCAATCTAGTTGTGGAGGTCGTTGCTTCACTGGCCCAAGCTGGCACCATCATTGTGCTCTTCTCTGGCGAGGCAGATCAGTCGCCGGCTTCTGGACGGCCGCTCACTGCGGCTTTTTTATTGTATTTTTGTTTGTTTGTTTTTTGCTGTTTGCTTCGCATTTTTATTACTTTCTATTTTAATGAAAAATCACTTTACATTTTTATAAAGTTGATATGTTCCCATACTATGACTCCAGACAATAGAGAAAAAATACAATTTAAAAGACTGAAAAAAAATGAATTACTTCTACAAGAAACAAACATTAACATTTATTAAACATCATTATTGACATATTTTAATTCACATACCTATAGAGAAGATGAGAATGTACACTTTTATAAAAATAAGCTCTTGTTATTGATATTATTTAAGATTATATATAATTTGAATTGAATTAAATAGAAAATCAAACTGAACTGAACTATAAAGGCATCAAAACTTAGGAAAGTGGGGCCAGCTGAGTGGCGTGTTGGTTAGGAGTTGGCTTGGGACGCTAGCCCTGAGCAGCAGGACCCCGGTTCAGATCCCACATGAGGGCCAGTGACGCTGCACCCTCTACAGCTAAGATGGTGAACAACAGCTCCACCTGGAGCTGGGGTGCCATGAGTCGCCAGCGACGGCATAGGCTGCAGTGGGGCTGGCCAGCAGTGGGCGTGAGCTTCTGTGAGCTGCCATGAGCCGCCATCCTATGGCTGGCGAGCAACTGCCTCAGCCAAGAGGAGCGCAATAATAACACCAACATAGGCCAGTGAAGTGACGTCCTCCACAACTAGACTAAAGAACAAAAGGACAGCAACTTGTCTGTTCCCCTTCCCTGATTCCCCAACGCTGTTCTCCTCCCCCAATTCCCTAATAAAATCTTTAAAAAAAAAGAAATTTAGCAAAGTGTTTTTATCATACATAACAAAGACAATATCTCCAATATACAATTGGCTCTAAAAAATAACAAGAAACAAACATCCCTATTAAAAAGTTAGTAAGGCGATCAGTAGGCAATTGACAACTAGAAAAATGCAAATAGCACCAGAAATGTGAAAAAAATAATAAATTTCAGTAATAATCAATGAAAAATATAAAAAAAGGATGAGCTCTAGTTTTTTCTGTCAAAATTTTAAAAATATATGTTGACAATATCAAATATTGGAAAGTGTGTGAGAAAATAGTGAGTGGCCATTATTAGGAATGTAAATTTCTATATTACTGGAATATATTCGGCCCATAATATTTAAAATTTAAAATTTATGTACTCTTTGCTAGACATTCTACTGGTAATAATTTCTTCCAGGGTGTACTTTATCAAGTGTGAATGAATGTACATTCAAGGACATGCATCTAAGCGGTGTTTGCTACAGGTAGAAAATGCAAAGCTAAGAGACAATCATTGACATGGTTGGTTAAGTCAAACATGAAACTTCCATGTTCAAGTTGCAGAACAGCATGTACAATATTATTGTAGCAATTTAATATTGTGTTTATCTTTGTAGAAAGCTGTTTAAAAAGATATACACCGAAACATCATCAGTGGTTTCCTCTGGATAGAGAAATCTGGGTCATTTTTTTTTTCTCTTTACAAAGTTACGCATTGTTTGAATTTTCTATGTGAGTACTTATTTTTATACAGGAAAAATAAGAAAGCAATGCATTTGTTAAAAAAACAATCAAACAAAAAACACACTACCATCACTAATGTAATTCTCAGTGGGTATTACTCTTCTTTAAATGTTTTCATTTATTAGATATTAATTGGTAACTTCATTCAAAAATATTTATTTAGGAATTCCTGCATCCAATAAAATCAGTTTTAATTCTTAATTTTTAAATCATCCATCTCCATGAATGATTTATTATGTTTTTTTGTTTGCTAATGTAATAACTTTTCGTGCTGACCACATTAGTACATGACACAAACATTCTACATGGTTTCTGTGAACAAATGTGAGCAAGATGAAAGTGCAGCTATTTTAGGGGAGATTTTTACCATCATCCTAGAAATGTGCCTTTTTTTAAATTAAAGAATTTATATTAGAAAAATGAAGGATTATGACAAAAATATTGCTGAGGAGCACATATAAATCCAAGACCAGGAAGTACTCCTACATCGATGAAAAGTAGGGGTGGTGTGGAGATCATTTCCAGTGTACATTGTACTAAGGTTACAGGGCTTTTATCTATCCAGTGATTATTACTAGTAATAACAATAATAATAATAATAATAATAATAATTACATCTGCAGAACATTCTCCCTCCCCTGCCAAACCTCATTTCGTCTCTGCAGTGGCACAGAAGTCTGGCTGCTTCTGTGTATTTACCATCATTGCGCTTTCCAACTTGGCTTTCATCAGTGACATTTTTGCTACTTCCTCAAAGGCTAAGGCGGGGTCTGCCAGTGGCAAGCAGGAGTTCATGTGCACCAAGATTAGTCAACTTTAGGAAAGCCCAGAGCCTTGCCGTTCCCTCCTTGAAGGAAAGCCACTTGTTCTCATGGAAGACTTTCAAAGAAAATCATAATGATGGCAAACCCAGATACCTGACTCTATCCACCCCCTCAGCCACATGTAACAAAACTCCCAAAGGCACACAGAAAATCCAGGATCTACCCATTTTACAAGTGCAGACATGCATGAAAAATGCCACCGGGCAAGGTGAAGTGAGTTGTCCTTGCTTTTCTTAACCAATAATTCTCTACTTCTCCACATATACACTCCTCTCCTTTCAGCCTATGCAAATATAAAAATTCAATCTCCACAGAAAAACTACAACATTAATTAACCAAAAATATTACGTATCCAGCATGGTCTAGAACTGACGTTCTAAAATATATTCTTATATATAAATTCCTGGGCAGAAGAGCACCCATGACCTAATAATATGGCATTTATACCAACAATTTGCTCTGTGACCCTTTTAATATTTTCCTATCTAGAAGTAGGAAGTTTGCCTACTTAAGGATTATGTTTCCTAAGAATAGGTGAGTAAAAAATGACTGCAAAGGCAGCACATATATATGGGGTTGTCGGAAAAGTCATGACGCATTTTTGCAACGCAAAACATAGAAAAAAAACCATCATGACTTTTCCAAAAACCCAATGGATGGAATAAAATATATAGACAACTGTGCACTTACTATTTTTTAACAAATTTAACCACAGACAATGAGTGAAAAGATAAAAGGACAGGATTAGGGAACTCCAGGATATGTACTATTATTAAAATTCAGCATCAACACTGATCATACTAGTAACAATTTCCAATGAGATATGACAAAATAGTAATGAATGATATACTTGTATTCACAGCTTCTTCTCCTCTACCTGGTAAGGAGAGTTTTGCATTTGAAAGGTTAGATTCTAAACTTTTGCGTGCTGAAGTAATAATGATAGTGAAGAAAAATTTTAAATGGATTAATTCGGCTTGAGAGGGGCCAACGTTAACAGCAGAAGAGAAATGAAGAAAATGGGAGGATAAGCAGGAAAAGGTCAAAAGGGCCTTGAAGAAGGTTTTAGTGTTGAGAACTGGGCCATATGTGAGAGAGACAGAGATGGAAAAGGGGCTTTTAAGACATCAGTCTCAGAATTGCACAGGTATTTTGTTTTGGTTTGGGTTGGCTTTGAATTTGTTTTCTGTTTTTCAAATACTATCCCCTTCCCTACATTTTTTTTTTTACAATTTTACTAATTTCATACAGCCATTACACAGTAATACTGTCCCCTTTTGGCCCTCACCTAATAACTATTTAGTGCTCACCACCAGTCCTATGTATGTCTCTCTAGTCATTTCAGTTGTCCAAAGTCATTTTCTAATAGAATCCTAGGAAGGGCTCCCTGAAACAAATTCTTTAGGAGATTCCTTAGGAAAGGTCATGGGAACAATATTCTGATTTTGTGCATGCCAATAACTGTCTTTGTCTTTTTATTTCTGAAGGTCATTTTTTTCTTGGATACAAAACCCTTGGCTCAAGCCGGCCGAGTGGTGCATTGGTTAGTTGGTTTGGGATGCTAGCTCTGACCAGCAGGGCCCTGGTTCAGATCCCACATGAGGGCCAGTGATGCTGCGCCCTCTACAGCTAAGATGGTGAACAACAGCTCGACCTGGAGCTGGGCTGCCGTGAGTCGCCAGCGACGGTGTAGGGTGCAGTGCGGCTGGCTGGCAGCCAGCGTGAGTTGCCATGAGCCACCGTGAGCGGCTGTCCAAAGGCCAGCGAGTGACTGCCTCACCGGGGAAGAGTGTAATGATAATACCAACATAGGCCAGTGAAGCGATGTCCTCCACAACTAGACTGAAGAACAAAAGGACAGCAACTTGTCTGTTCCCCTTCCCCAATTCCCCAATGCTGTTCCCCTCCCCCAATTCCCCAATAAAATCTTGAAAAAAAAAACCACAAAAAAACCTTGGCTCACATTTTCTTTTACTGAGGTTCTTTAAATACATTACTCCCTTCTCTTCTGGCACATAGCATTACTGCCAATGATATCAAATGATAATCTAATTTTCTTTCTTTTACACATAATATACTAATGTTATCTAGAAAGCCAAAAGATTTTTTCTCGTTCTTTAAAGGCTAGTAATTTTTACCAGAAAGTGTCTTACGCTGGCTAGTCCAGGTCAATATTTTCAGGTATAAAGTTTATATCTTCAATTTATTTATTTCAGCAAATTTTTTGCAATTATTATTTTAGTATTTGTTTTATTTCTTTGCTCTGATATCTTCCTCAGAGGCTCTTATGTGTGTGTGGTATCCTCTTTTCTTACCTTCAATGTTTAATTTTCTTTTGAATCTTTATCTCTTTTTTACATTTCCTTTTACATTTTAAAAAACTTTCCAACTTTTCTCCTTTATTTGATGTATTTTCTTGTTCCCTCTAGTTTAGCCTTCATTTCTAAACTTATTTTAACTATTTATTTCTAATTTCTTGAATTCTGTCTTTCATTTCTGAGTTTTTCTAATTCTGTTTCATGTTATTCTTTTGTGCCCGGTATAATTTTCTTAATGTCTCTTTAATTTGTTTTGCAAATTAATCTTACACACATATTTTTGGATCATGTTTTTCTAGAACGTTTTCATTGTTGTTAGGGATGTTATTCTGCACCTTACTGCCTTTTTTCTTATAGTAACTATTTGGGATTTGACCTCCATACTTTCCTGTTGCTCATCTTTATGTGAGTCTCAGTTTCCTGAACTTCTAGGAGGATGGTAATTGCACATATCGTTTTACAAGAAACTACCAAATTCTTTTCCAGAGGGACTGTTCCATTTAATATTCCCATCGGCAATGGACAAATGAGTCATTTTCTCCACATCCTCGACATTTGGGTTGTCACTATTTTTTGCTTTGGATATTCTAATAGTTGTGTAGTGATATCTCATTGTGGGTTTAATTTGCAGTTCCCTGATGGCTAATGATGCTGAACATCTTTTCATGTGCTTATTTACCATCTGTATATCCTCTTCAGGGAATGTCTGTTTATGTCTTTTACCCCTTTTTAAATTGGTTTGTTTTTGTTTTTTATGATCGAGTTTTGAGAGTTCTTCATATATTCTAGATACTGGTCTTTTGCCAGATATGTGGTTTGCAAATATTTACTGTAGTTTGTCTTTTTATCCTCTTAACAGGATCTTTCACAGAACGAAAGTTTTAAATTTTGGTGACAACCAATTTCTCAAATTTTCCTTTTATGGATCTTTTGGTGTCAAGTCTAAGAATTCTTCACCTGAGTCCTTTGACCTTGCTCCTTCTAGGGTTTCATGACACCATAACTGAACAACTGTGACAGTCTCTCCACTGCTATCTGCTCCTGCAATTGAAAATGAATTCACACTATTCCAAGCTGCCAGATTACAATTACTGAAGCCTATGTGCCGTCACTGCAGTGCTCGGCCCAACCTTCAGAGATTCCCCCACTGAATGTGAAAGTACAGACTCTCCTGCTTGGAACTGTAGGTCCCCAGGCACCTTTTCTGTTTCTGCCCAATGAACTCCCAACCCCCTAAACATACACCACACTCCAGCCAAATTATCCACTGCTCTCCAAAAAGGGTTTATGATTATAGTGGTGGTAGAGATGAGAAATAAAAGTGCAGGACTTCTGTGGTGATAAAGCTCCCCTTCTGCCACCGAAAATATTACCTGATTTATCAGTATCCATTTTAAATGCCAACACCTCCATGGCACCTTTCTTAATTGCCCCCAACTGGCATATGTTATCTCCCTCGCTTCACTACTCAAGAGCGCTTTGCACCTCTCTTACAGTACTTAGCTTATGCTTCCATTTGTACCCCAATCGTAACCATTTTGCAAGATGTCAGACTGTCTGTTGGCAGGAAGTGTGTCATCCTCATCTTTGATTCCTCTGGAGGACCTGGTACACAGCAGGGATCATGAATAGTTAATTTGACTGGAACCATTGTCAGCACCATTTCAGTTCAGACACATGGCCTACTTGCCATGCACAGTGTCAAAAACAAAGTAAAAGGACAAACTTAACTCATCTTTCTAGCCTCTGAATCAACTTATAAGTTTTTTTAACCATTCCCTCTTTTCTTTCACATCCTTCTCTCCCTGCATAATCACAGCAGAAAGAAGAATAAACACTAAAACCAACACCATAATGACATTTTAAACACCTCTGTGATCAATATTCTCAAATCAGAAGGAAGCAGCATTTCATTCTGCTTTTAATGAAAGAGTACGTCACTTCCCTATCAGCTTCTGTAGGAACCCACTGCTGCTTCAGATGTATTTGCAGTGCTTCTGAGTCATCTGTGAGCTCCCCCAGGAATTTCTCTCCCCCAGGAATTTCTCAAGGTGAGAAGGCAACTTGGGGCCAGAGAAGCCATGGTTACTAGGAATTCTAGGAAAAGAAGCAGATCTTGTTCTTTTTAAAATCTCAACTCTTTCCTGTCAAATACATGTCTACTGTTTCCAGCACTGCACACAGCACATTGATTATGATTGACAATGCTTATTGAATTAAACTGAATCAATACAGTCACAGACGTCTCCATCACTTCCTAAACTACATAAAAACAGAGAAATCTCAGAGCATTACAGATATCAAAGTGACAAGCAAACACTTGCTATTTTTAGCTGATGTTTTTTCAACTCTAGCAAATGGTTTGGATCTTTTTGTTTATAAAATGTTTTTCCAGTTATGAGATCAAGAAAAGTTCACTTCCTCATAAGAATGTAAAAGCCTTCTTGCTTTTCCTGAATAAGCAGCTTCTCTCAGATTTAAATTTAATTTTATTCTGAATGTCTCTTTAGGGTAACTAAATATTGTAGCATCTACATCCTTTCCGGGTAGAATTTTCTCAAATCACCAGCTTTCTCCCTGTGGTTTCTAGAGAT
The DNA here is from genome assembly GCF_001890085.2 of Hipposideros armiger. Classification (NCBI taxonomy): domain Eukaryota; kingdom Metazoa; phylum Chordata; class Mammalia; order Chiroptera; family Hipposideridae; genus Hipposideros; species Hipposideros armiger. The sequence goes on along the minus strand of NW_017731445.1, from coordinate 1,776,161 downwards.
TATAAGCTATCCTCCTGAATTCACTCAGTCGGGGATAATTGCTCCGATGTGGTTTCACCAGCTATATCAACAACAGAGTTGGAACTTCCAATGAAAGTGTATAAAATAACAACTTTGCTGTCAAGAGCTGTTCTAGAGATTCATTTTTGTTATTGCCCATCAGCGGATGTGGTGGAACCAGGTATCTGCAAGCCGTAGTTTGGGGATTCATTCATACATGCACATTTAGCTAACATTATGAACATCTGCTGTCAAGCCAGTCACTGTTGACTGGCAATGGGGGAAGATGCAGAGATAAAATAAACTGCAGCCAGAGCCTTGAGAGAGCTCCCAGCACAAGGAGAAGAGGTCTCATGCTATGGTACCCCTGCGAAACAAGCAACTAATTTTATCTGGGAGATCGCTCATAGGAGACATTACACTGGACTCAAGCCCTGAAAGAAAAATAAGATCTCTCCAAGGAGAAAGGGAAGAAGGGGAAAAGGTCATTCTAAGCACAGGGAGCAACCCGCGTAAAAGGCTAATGAATGAACATGTCATGAATGAATATGGCAGATTTGGAAAAGAGCAGTAAGCAGTTCCATGTGGTTTGTAGGTAGAGTAATAGGTGTTAATGTATTGATCTGCACAGGGAGACTGGAGTAGGGATTTTAAAAGGTTTTGATTTGCTGCAATTACTGTTGCCATTCTGACAGACAACAGTTGCCCATAGTAACACAACGAGAAACGGGGCATCTGAGTAGCCAGCTGCCTTGTTGAGCGTTTGCACACCTTTTCCCTCACTGGTTCCACACTGCTGTGGCGTGAGGTGGGGTTCCTTATGCCCGTTCTGTAAACAGGAAACTGGAGGCTCAGAGTTACTGGGGGATTTGCTTAAGCTCACCTCAGCCTGGACTACTTCAAAGTCTATTCTCATTGTTCTGCATTATGTAACTCCCTATGACAAGTAAAAAGGAAGGGGAAAAGGACAGATTAAGGCATTTCAAAATTTCTCAAAATATGAGCTCTGAAATCCTGCTTTCAAAGCAATCAGGTGTAAAGATCCCCTTCTCTTACTATTTAATCTTAGATACTCTTAAAAGCCTACTTCAATCTTCACCTGCTCCATAAGGGATCACTATAGCCCACACGGATCACCGTTGCCAGGAATTAAGCATAGCCTTTTTACATTGCCTTAATTTCTTGCCACACATTGTTTATGTGCTCTTTTGAACCAGTCCCATCTACCCCTTAGTTGATAAACTCCTTCAGATGCCTTATTCATGTCTTCCTACCCAACAATCCCCAGCTCAATCCCTTACACACAGTACATAAATCACTAAATGTTGGTTCCTTAAGTACAGATCCAGGGTCTGGCCTGGCTCTGAGAAAACAAAAAAATTTAAAGGCTATTACAATTTCCTCCAAAAGAATTATGGAGTCCAGATGGTCTACAAGCAATATTTTAATAAACACTTGAGGCAGACATAGTTTCTATGTTACTTAAACCGGTCTGGAACAGAGGAAAAGATGGAATACTACCTAAATCATTTACCAAGGCAATATAATACAGTAATAAAACTTGACAGACACACTGGTAAAGTAAATATTAAATTCCATTATGAGTATGGAGGGAAGATGGAGGTGACCTAGGTGTGAATCTTGATTAGAGCACTTACTGGCTTTATCTCCTTAGGAATTATTTAACCTTCAATAAATATGGTTTTTTTGTGATAATATAATAAATGATAGTATAATATAATATAGGGTTAGTCCAAGTTCAACAGAAATAATAACGATGATGATGCTCACATTTACCATTTTCCTGGCACTGTTCAAAGACATTTATATGCATTAATGTCTAATCTTCACAATAAAGGTAGGTATTACTCCAATCTTCACTTTACAAGTGAGTAACTGAGACAGCAAAGAAGACCTTTTATATGGTGGAGATAGGACTAAACCCAAGAAGTCTGGCTCTAGGTCCCATACTATTAGCAACTCCTTGAGTCATTAATATTAATATATTTACATGTCAAAGGAAAATATGTAATTCATTTTATGAATGCAGAGGATAAAGAAGAGAAAAAAACAAAGCTTTCACTAAAAACAAACAAACAAAAAAACAAAAACTTTTTAGCAATCTGGGATAAATCTTTATTACAATAAGGAATATTTGTATTGAACCAACAGTTAATATCGGGCTTAAGTCTGAAATTAATTTAAAGTCACAAATAAGACCAACCAAAGAGTTTGCACAAATCTCTACTAATTGACATTGTTCTGAGAGTTCTAGCCAACATAATGAAGCATAAAAATAAAGAGGTTTAAATATTAGAAAGGAGATGGTTTTATTGTGGATTTAAAAGAATCAAGAGAATCAACTTAAAACTTATACTAATTACAGAGTTGAGAAAGGAAACTGGTTACATATATTACATAATCAAGTTACTAAGTAGTTGTTTTACATATCTGCTCCCCCCAAAATACTGTTAGAAGTATAATTCTATTTTGAATAGCAACAAAATTATAAAACAATTAGAAATAAACTTGGCAAGAAATGTGAAGGACAAGGCCATATGAACAGAACATAACTACAAAAGCTGAGGTGTATAAAAGACAAATAAATGCAGTCTAAAAGTTACCTATAATTCCAAGATGTTCTGTGTGTGTGTGTGTGTGTATGTGTGTGTGTGTGTGTGTGTGTGTGTGTGTGTGTGTGTGTG
>NW_017731445.1:1754928-1772556 GCF_001890085.2 Hipposideros armiger | reverse complement strand
AATGATAATACCAACATAGGCCAGTGAAGTGACGTCCTCCACAACTAGACTGAAGAACAAAAGGACAGTAGCTCATCTGTTCCCTTCCCCAACTCCCCAACACTGTTCCCCTCCCTCAATTTCCCAATAAAATCTTTTTTAAAAAATAGCCATTTTCAAAATAAACCATATTATAGAAAAGTATTTCTCAAATATTAGAATGGAGAAGGCTTAGGTGTACATGCAAAGACAAATATGTAAAGAAAAACTGTGTAAAATTAAACTTTTTAAAATGGGATAATTTTCTATTTCCTTTTCAGATAATTTGTTGTTAGTGTAATAAACGTCTTTTACATGATGAAAAAAGTATATGAAAAAGTAGCCACAATAAAGCTACTTATTAGAAAATAAAATTTTAGAAATTAAAAAAAATTAATAAATCAATAGAAGACTTTAAAAATTGATTACACATAGCTGAACAAAGATTTAGTGAACAGAAAACACATCTCAGGCAGTCGTATAGAGCACCCCAGGGAAAGATAGACAAAAAATGTGAAATCAGTTAAAATTGAGAGACTGAGAACATAAGATCTCATATACATCTAATAAGAGTTCTAAGAGAAGAGAATACAGAGAACAGGGGAGGAATACTTGAAAATATAATGGATGAGGATATGCTAAAACTTATGGAAAATATGAATCATTATATACTAGAAGCATGAGTTATCATAATAAAGAAAAATTCCATATTTAGATACATGTGGTGAAACGTCAGTATCGCAAATCAGAGAAAAATCACTGAAGCAGCCAGACAGTAAAACAACAAATCAACTACACAGGAATGGAAATTACACTGACAATTGCCAAAAGAAAGGAGGTTGCTCCTATTACAAACAATTTTCAGAATCAGAAATCAAGAAAAGCATTTTTTTAATTTAAAAAGCTGACGCTCTGGTCATAACATGTGAAATGTATTAATTCCTTATGAAAACAAAAGAAGCAAGACAAAGTTTAAGTTTTATACCAAGCTCCTTTTATGAAATTATTGACTTGAGAGGCTCTAGAGGTCATCTTACCCAACTCACTCACTTAAAAAATGAGGACTGGAAGCCCAGGTTGTAAAGTGATTTGTCCAAGATGATCTAGTTTGTGAATAGCAGATGGGACAAGTACTTTAACATTTTCCATTAACCTCCCTGCAAGGAGAAATCTGCAAAGTTGGCATTTTCTTTGTAGCAGGTTATATTTGCCTTAAAACACTTATTTAAAAAAAAAGCCATAAATTTACACACACACACACACACACACGCCTACACAGCCTCTTGCACACACTAATAATGATTACCAAAGATTAGAGAACAAATCAAAGGATGGTCAGGCAAATCAGAAATTCTTGGCAAATGAGCAGCAGCTTGTGTGTACTTTGGATACTTAGTACAGCAGACACTCCATGGTGATTGGTCTTTCCTACCCAGTTTAAGAGATCGCACAAGTTCCATGTGCTATGATAGCATTCGCATTGTTCAGCACTACTGAAGTCCTGTGTATGCTGTAGTTCCACTGCTTCTGCCTGGAGAAATCTGAGAACATGCTATCATCTTCCTTATTGTACGTCAGGTGGTAAGTAATTTATTTCAGGGTCAAGATTCTGGATGCTCGTGTGGATGGTTCACATATTGAAACAGAAATATACTTGGAATAATTAAGCTCAAGGTATCTCTTTACCAAGTAAATGAGGAGTCTTTTATTGTTAGTTAAGCCTAGAATTGTAGAGCTGAAAAGAAGTCAAATTCCTCTAAGTTACTGCCCCTCAAAGTGTGTCCCCTGGACCAGCAGCCTCAGCATCACCTGAAACTTGTTGGAAATGTGGACTCAGGCCTATCTGTGATTTGGTATCAGAATATGTATGCAACCATCAAGATCCCAGGATGACTCGTGAACAAGACAGCTTGAGGACAGCTCTAACCATCTAAAAGTGAGGGTTGTCCATCCTATTTTTTGTGTCACACCACATGATTTCCTTTTCATATTTCTTTCTGTTCATTCCTTTATAACACACGTGCCTGTCTTTTCAGCACCTTTGCTTTTTGAAAAATAAAATTCCTAGAAGTGAACACTAGACTCCAAATACGATTAGAACCATTAGACTTTTGACTAAATCTCTACCCCATTCAAAAGTAATTTTTAACATTACTAAATGAAGCTTAACTCAATGATTGCTTCAGTTACCCTTGAGAAATAGGTAAGTTAACATATTTGATTTTTGTGTACATAAAGGTTAAACTAGGTTCCTGGTACCAATTCTAAATGAGTGTGTGGCGGTCCCCACACCAACAACCAATTCCCCAGATACCAGCATGGTGTCCAAGAATTCATCTCAATTTTTATACCAGCTACCTGGAGGCAGCATCAGATTCCACAGGTTGAGGGTTCAGTCCTACAAGACTGTCTCCCACCCCGACTTCAGATGCCAGTAGCAAGTCCAGGTTGTACTTTTGGTTATAGATCAGAGGTTCCCACGACCTTCTTCTTGGGTTCCATTAATTTGCTAGCACAGTTCACAGAGCGCAGAGAAATTTACTTACTAGGTTACTGACTGTAAGAGGATGTAACTCAGGAACAGCCAATTGGAAGAGATACAGGGGCAAGGTATGGGGAAAGGGCAAGAAGCTTCCAGCCCCTCTCCAGGCACGCCGTTCTCCCAGCACCTTTACAGGTTCACCAAACCAGAAGCTCCTAGAACCCCCTCCTTCGGGGTTTTTATGGACGCTTCATTAAATAGGCATAATTGATTCAGTCCTTGGCCATTGGTGATTAATCCAACCTCCAGCCCCCTTGCCCTTTCCCAGAGGTTAACAGGTGGGACTGAAAGTGCCAAACCTCTAATCACTAGGTGGGTTCCATTGGCACCCAGCCCCCATCCTTAAACCCATTCCAAAAGCCACTCCATTAACATAACAAAAGACACTTTATCATTCTCAACATTTGGGAAAGTCTAAAAGTTTGGGAAGCTGTGAGCCAGAAACTGTGGATAAAGACCAACTATGTATGAAAAACACATTTTAGTCATCTGAATGATCAAACACATATTTCTTATAAATTACAATGTTGCAAAGGTAAAACAAGAAGACAATCTAATCAGCTATTGAGTGAATTCAGCTCTGTGTTACACCACTTTCATAATAATCAATGATTTTAAGAGGTATTTCCAGTTTTCCTTAATGGTATTCATTTTTTTTAAGTGCAAAAAAGCAGTTGATGTTCTATTTTTCAAAGTTGGTACTAAATAGATAAGCCACCTAGAATTTTAAAATGTAGACTGTTTTCAATATTCTTTTACAATTAGGAAGCAGCTAGGAACTATTTTTCTAATGCTGTTTAATGCAACAGATCTTGACTTGGAATTTTCCAAGAAACCTTAGGTTTAAAGAAAGGGTGACCAGATGACCAAGAAGGCCCTCACTGGCAGTCAAATGATAACTTTACCCCACACCTTCACTCTATAAAGGAATCAAGAATTCTTTTATAAAAGGCAGAAAGAGACTTTATCTGATAAAGCACTTGTATCTTTACTGCAGTCCAGAAAAGAATTCTTAAATGTTTAGATTAGCATGATTTTACAGAATACAATGAACATTTTGAATAACTGAATTCCTTTTTCATTTTAGAAAGCACAAATAAGTGGGGACAGAATGGTTTGTTCAATAATTATGTTGAGAGAATTGGATAAACATTAGAGAAATAAAACTAGTTACATGTTTACCTTTTTCTCCCTCCCTGCCAAAAAAAAGTATTAGTACATTAAACATTTGTGGAAAAAAAAAAACATTAAAAAAAAAAAAGGTAAATTGCTGTATAAAGTTGGACTATAGAATATCTGTATACATTTCCCAGGCATGATACCAAGGACAGAAGCCATGAAGCAAAAACCAATACATTTGAAAATCACAAACTTAAGATAAATTGCAAATTGGAAATATGCTGTAAAGTACAACAAAAGGATAACCTTTAAAGACCCACAAAGAGATAAGCAAATTTTTGTCTATCAAATTTGTGAACATATTTTTCAATGTTTTTAGTGAATGTAGATTAAAATACAGAGAAATAACACTCTCATATGATGAGAATGTAAATGATAGACTATTGTGAAAGGGCAATTTGGTAATATATATAAAAAGCTTTTAAAATAATCATGCCCTCTGATCTAGTAATTTCAGTTTGGTGAGTTTTTCCTTAGAATATAATAAAGACTGTGTGAAAAGATTTAATTTCTATTCATCACAGTGCTGCTTGTACTTTTGAAAAACTGGAAAATTTTAAATGTCATCCAATATGGGATTAATTAAATAGATCATGGTAATCCACATAAAGGGAGAGACACCATGAAATTGCCAAAAAATAATGTTAACATGGATAGCTATTCCTTTTGGATTCTAAGAGAATAAAATGTTTTGTATAATTATAATTTTATAAGAAAAAATATATATACTTAGAAAAGTGGAAGCATAGGCAGTAAAGCTTTAAAAGTGTTTTTTTTCTAGTAGGTAGAATTACAGGTTATCTTCTTGCTTGTCTCCATTTTTTTTTATTTCCCAGTAATTAATATGCATAGCTTTTTTAATAAGAAAAGACAATGAAAGTTATTTTTACCAAAAAAAAAAAAAGAAACAGCATAATATCATATGCCTTGAAGTGGTAATAATCACTTAGTATTTTATTGAATTGAAGGCACAGAAAATGAATAATATATATGTATAAGACTATACTGAAATTGCAGTGTAGGGAATTATTAGAATGCATTTGACAATGAACTCAGTAAGTGCAGCACAAAGAATGAGTGTGCCTGTCTTCCCACATTTCCCAAAAAATTCACACAGGTTTCCAAAGAAATGAGTGTAATTTCATAAATAGTATGGTATTCATGCATATCTTCCCAACTCACTATTATTTTAAAATACCATGCTGTATTTTGAGTAGTGAGCTTTCCTAACTTGACCATCGGCCTTTTTTTTTTTTTTCCTTAGCTCAACCTTTAATTCTTTCCGATAAATGCAAAACTAGATGCCTGTATACAGATAAGAGACTCTGGGTGTCCAGACATTCACAGACTAAGACCAGCCTCTGAAATACTACAGGCCAAAAATTTCTCTCTCCTGTCTCTCCTGTGCCATGTTTCTAATCTCAGGTTTGCCTGATTGTGACATTGGTGAGGCTCAGTCTTCAGACTGTAGATCTGCAACATTTGAAATACTTTGCCTAAAATATATGTATAGATACATATGCTATATTCATAAAAATATACAATATACACCTGTGGTTTTAAAGTATAGCAGCTGACAATAAAGAGAAAAAACTTAATGGGTGAATTGGAATGTGTTTACCATTTAATTATCAAATCACACAAATTTTTTACCTTAGGTCTCCTGAATGTATTAGATAGTGCCATTTGTATAAGTAGATTAAAGTATGCCCTCATTTCACCACGTTCACAGTTACATGAAAAATGTTTTCCACTGCAATGAGCCCTTAAATTACCCTGGAGAGGTAACTTAAATTAAGAAAGAATTGTACTCCATCATGGATCTACAAATACAGCCTCAATTTATCGTATCCCTTATATATATATATATATATATATATATGTAATTCTGGTATTTTAATTTACTTTCACAAGCTAGTCTTTAGTCCTTGTATGTTACACACAAAAAAATTGGTCAGATTGTGCAGTCATAAACTCAATTCTGAAAAACAAGAATTGATGGGTGCAATAACGTTCCAGGCTCTGCCAAGTAGGTAAACGGTAACAGACAAGCGTGGGAAGCGGTTCTGCCCTCAAGGAGCTCACAGTTTCAACTTACAAGCAGTTTTGCAACCTAACATGGTGTTACGGTAGCAGTGGGTACAGAGGTAGAGCACCTGCCCAGCCTTCCCTGGCAGGGGAAGTGTCCCAAGGGATCTCTAGGAGCTGATTCCTCCAGATGGAGTCACTTCCAGATGATTTAGAACTTAAAAAATGACTAGGCCGAGAAGTGAGAATGAAATGATCCAGGCAGAAGCGACAGCAGGTACAAAGGCAGAGAGGCACGAGAAAGCAGGGTATGTGGCAGAAATGACACCAGCTTGATGGGGCTGGCACACAAAGTGGGGAGCCAGGAAGGACGGGACGAGGAAGTTGGCAGGAGCCTCATACACCATGTTCAGCCATCAGGCTTTCGTTGAAGAGGCAGAACTCATTTGAGCTAGATTTAACAAAAAGACATTTGATTCAGAGAACAGAGACAAAAAATCATCGGGATGGCAGTGTAAGAAGTTTCCAAGCTGATCTTGCAGGAGTGATCCCCACAGCAACCCCTCCCAAACAGTCCTCCAGTGAAGCCACCATCTCTGCCATGATCAGAAAATGGAGGGCTCTAGAAGCTACTGCTGCAGCTGCAGGTGCCAGGGCCACACACCTTCCAGCTACAAATTGATGTCAGCAGAATGGGTCTATCAGTCCTGGCTCTCAGCACCCATGAAACTAAGGAACAGACCCTGGGAACTCTGCTGCCTTTGCCACTTAGGAAATTGACCAAGATACTCTAACTGTGGATCAGTTTTAGTAACATTAGAATTATCTGTTTCTTAAGGATTTGGTAAGTGTACAATTAACTGAGGCCAATAAAAAAAATGGCATTAAAAGAAAAATTTCTCCAGAATTATACCCTTTCTTATCTTTTCGAAATGCTTTCCAAACCATATGTTAGTTTCTTGCTTGATAAAATTGCAGACCAGGGTTTCTCAGGTCAATTTACCCACAAACAAGGAAGAGGGTGGAAGGGTGGATAAGAAGGCAATTACTCAGTTATTGCACTTTAAACTATTTTATACTCTATCACTTTTGGAGAAGTCTAAAAGAATAAATATAAGATTGTCTGTAACTTCTGCTATTTCCCTGTTCTTGTCCTTTGAGTCTAGAGGCAGGGGTTATTTATGGATTAAAAGCTACTTACTCTCAGTGTAGACCCCTGGTTTCTGATCTTAGTCAAATTTCAATCATTCAGCTACTGACAGAATCAGGGTTCTGAGGAATTAACTCCATTAATATTTTCCCATTAATCAAAATGTTTCTTTTAATCTATTTCATTTTAAATTTTTTATATCATGCCCTTTTAAACTTGCTTTTTTAATAATCAGACACCACTTTTGAAGTAGATGAGCATATTGTTTTACAGTTTCTTTTCTAATTATAAGCAGGTGAGCCCTCAGAAGAAATTGATCCTACCATTTAAATAGCAGCACCATGAAGAGCTTCAGAGAAACTATTAATTGGTTTATATAAAATAATTCCATATAGCACATTAGTTCAGATGCTTTGGTTTAAATTTCGTAAATAATTAATCTTGGAAGACACACCAGGAGGTTTCACTGCTCAGACCTAGCCTTTTGGAGGTTTTAATGCGTTATGACTGTGGTGCATATTTGATTGCACCTGCTTTAGTAATTTTTCCAGACTAAACTTGACATGGTCATGCTATATGAAATAGAATCCCTGGTCTTGGTCTGCACATACTAACTCTATGTTAGCACAGATGGAGATTTTTTCCTTATGATAATATTGATCCTGCCTTTGGGTCTCAAATCCCAACTCTGGCCCTGCAGTTCACTTCCGAGCAGAATGTGTGTGCATGAGTGCATGGGTGAGCAATGGAACAGGTAAGACATACATACTAGTTCTACCCAGGCATGCAAGGTTATAAGAGAAGGTCAACTGCGTGCTGAGCTCAGGTGATAGTTAAAACATATGACTCTTCCCTCAACTGACTGTATCAGTGGCTGCACAAAAGGAGCTTATTCAGAACATAATTCTGAACTGTCTATTACCCAATAACTATCAAAATATGGGCTAACAGTAATATTTATAAAATGTTATCTTCCAACCTTGTCATTCTTTTTTTTCTAAAGTTTATTGAGGTGACAATGGTTAGTATTACCTGGGTTTCAGGTGTACAATTCTGTAATACATCATCTATATATCATATTGTGTGTTCACCACCCAGGGTCAGTTCTCCTTCCATCCATCTTAATGTCTATCTCTACATACTAAGCCAAATCATCAGAAAAAGGTGTTATCACATATCCATCCTTCCTTCTATACCGCGCCCCTTCCTCTCACCATTTGCCCCAAATGTTTCATGGAAATTGTGAATTTATTTTATTTCCATCTTCATGTTGGTGGCTTAAAAGAAAAGTTGTGGTGTACCCTTAGCAAGTCCATACCACAGCACTATGTTTGCTGCCCCTGCGTTAATACTGGTGTCATTTCATATCCTTACCCTTTTTTTTCTCTTTATCTTTCATTCCTACTTGTAATTTAGTTTTCTTACTATGTCTTATTAAAACCTTTGTAAGCATCCTTAATTTAAGTTTGGAATAAAATAGGGAACAGATAAATAGCTGATATCCCTGCCTCTGAAATTGCTTCGGTAATATTTATTCTCCCCATGAATATTGAGTGAACTTTTTAACATACACTCTTTATCGTACCACTGCTCCTCTTGAAGGGTCTCCATAATATATGGAACTGATTTCAACTTCATTGTATGGGGTCTCCCAAGATTTCTTTCTCCAAACTCTTATTTCTTATTAAAGAGGCATACGAGTTAAAAGTTCGAATCCTGGCTTTACCAATTACCATATACTGGACAAATTATTTAACCCCTCTGGCCTCAACCAGAATGTTTTTAAAACTCACTATTTCACTATCAAAGGAAAGTTCCCAAAATGTATTTTTTTCATCTTGTAACTATGTTTTAAGTAAATTCAAAGTATAGTATTCAAAAGAAACATGAAAAAATTATAAGTGTACAGCTCAGGGAATTTTTATAAAATTAACATGTATTCAGCACCAATATAAAGAAATGGTACATTCCAGCACGCCATCAGCCCCACTTATACCCAGCCACTTCTCTTCTGTTGCTATCCTGGCTGTTGTCACCATAAATCAGTATTGCCTGCTGAAAACTTCATATAAATGGAATCACACTGTAAATCTCTTTTGTACCTTTTTTTCTCTTAAGCTAGATAATGAGAGTCTTTCATTTTATATGTGACAATGTTTAGTTCCATCTTACCATTTTAAAATGTTCCATTTTATGGGAAGTCCATAATTAAGTTATCCATTCTACTGTTGATGGATATTTAGGTTGTTTCCAATTTGGGGCTATTACAAACAGTGCTATGAACACTCTGTACATCTTTCATACACATTTATAAGCATTTCTGTAATATACCTGGGAGGCAGAATTGCTGGGTTATATGGCTATGAATATGTTTTAGTAGCTACTCCCAAACAGTTTTCCTAAGTGGCTGCAACAATTTAGACTCCATCAGGAGAATATGAGAGGTTCAATTCTTTCAAATTCTTGCCAACACTTGGTATCATCAGCTTTTTAAGTTTTATCCATTGTGGTGAGTGCATAATGATATATTATTATGGCTTTATTTTTCATTCCCCTAATAACTAGTAAATTGAAGGCTTTTTCTCAGATTTATTAGTCATTCAGATATCCTCCTTTGTGAAAAACCTATTTAAGCTTTTGTCCATTTGTTTATTGATATGTCTGCCTTTTTCTTATTGATTTGTAGGGGTTCTTTACATATTCCTGATAGGATACATTTACTGGATATATCAATATATATCAATCAATCTATCTATCTATCTATCTATCTATCTATCTATATATATATATATCAAACACCTTCTCTACTACATTGTGTTAGTCCCCTACCAATATTCCCAGCCATCACCTACAGCTTGGTGAATGAATACTTTGCATTCTTGCCAATGACTTTTTACCATGAGCTTCTGCACCTCTTTACCTGAAATCTTGTGGCTCAGAAATGTGTTCAGCCCACACTAAGAATAGGCTAGAAGTCGCAGGGAGGAGTTCATCCCATAGGCATAGTTCTCCCCAAAGGTGGAGACCCATCAACAGTTTCATTAAATAAAATAAATAAATAAATAAATAAAAACTTGCCAGCAGAAATGTAAGTTGGCCTGTTTGGGGTAAATGGTCTTAAATGTGTGTGCCAAGTAAACATGGTTACAGGCAGCATAGGGCTCACTAGCAAGGTCTTCACTCGCCCTTCTCCAACGCAGGCTACATACAGAGATTATCAGTCATTGGATGCACATGTGCTCATGACAACCTGTCAGCCAGAGTGTCGTTTCCTGTATGGTCCACTCAATTAACGGACAACTAGCTGTCATCTAAAGACTCAACACGGCTGATTCACATAATGTCCTGAAGTCTGAGCATCAAATAAAAAATTCAGATATATTTCTTGATGATGCTCAGTGATATGTGCCAATGACCACCAGCTGGACATCGCAATAGTATTCACCAGAATTCATTGAGGACAGTGCTTGAAGACAGAGCCCTGTGATTTGGTAATGACTTTTATCAATGCCATGAAAGACTAGAAGAACAGTTTTTTTTCAGATTTGATTTTTATAAGCTAGATAATAACCTAGACAATGGATACTGAATTCAAGATGAAACACAAAATTAGAGAAATGATCTATAGAAAATATAGTGAGCTGGAGGCATAGTTATTAGCCTGGGATTTTGTCTTTTTTCATATTTGTAGCCCCAGAGTCAAGAACATGCCTGGCATAGAACAGCACTCAAAAAATAGTGAATAAATTAACAAATAAATAATCCAACATGTCAAATATGTTAATTGCCTGATATCTATTTATCTTATATGTATTTACAAAATACATGTGACACAGTTGGATAAACAATGTTATAAATAAAGAATAAGGGCCGGCTGAGTGGCTCGGTTAAGAACTCGCTCGAGTGTGAGCTCTGAGCAACAGCGGTTCGAGTCTCAGCCCGAGCTGAGCTGCCGCTGAGCTGCCAACAGGTGGCAGGATGGCTCAGCTGAAAAAAAAATAATATATCGTTAGTTGGGAGCAAGGCTGAGTGGTCTAATACATCATGATAGAAAAACATTATGAAGGGAAAATAGAAACTCAGCAGATAAATTGATAGGCTGCAATGATAGAACATAAGCAACTCAACTCAGCACACATACTGACCACCTAGTACTATATCTGTGACACTGTTATCTGCCCTAAGCGTAAGATAAAAGATGGAAAAGACAAAAAATATTGCCCTCAGGAAGGCTACATAATGAACCATACAGACAGATGATGCATTTGAGAAAGATTAGAAAGTCAGAATAGACGTTGACTACTTGTATTATTAGTAAACAATTAAGATCATAGGCTTTATAGCCAAACTTTGTAAGTTCAACTCACAGCTCTACCCCTTTCTGAGTGCCACTTGGTACAGTACCTAACCTCTCTGAGAATGATTATAGTTATAAAGCCCTTGCACAAGGCCTGCTATATTGTAAGCACTTAATAAATGTTAGCTGCCATTATGATTATCCTTATTATGAGTGCTGTGCTACAGATGAAAAACTGGATGAGAATGGGATTTCCATGGTGAAAAAGCCCAGTTGACTACAACATGGTATTACTGAGACTCAGGTCATCTATTAAACCCTCAATGAGCTAATGGCTTTTCATTTTTCACTGTAATAGGCTTTAATTCTCGCTGCCATATAAGTGCATATAACTGTTCACAAAGAGCTCTATGCAATTAACAGTAAATAAGACATGAAAAATATATTTCTGTACTGCAGGAAAAATTCTAGGAACAAGACCTATCAAACATGAGACATATATTAGGATTAACATATTACTAAGAGAAGCATGACAATGAAGGTCCAGAAAGTAAGCATCTTTCTTTTCCACCATTACTGGAATATTAGGTTTAGGTTTCCATGTTTAGAGAAGCATTAAATAAATTAAATTGAACTTGTGAAGACTGGTATAAAGAATTCAGTGGATACAACACAGCATCTGTACACAGAGCTGATATTGTCCCATCAACACAACAATACAATCTAAGAAAAGATGGGATTATATTCCTTATAGTGGTTGATTTAACTCCTATAGAATTGGCCCTCTTATAGAGAAGTGTAATTCAGAACAAAATATAAAAACACATCTACCAAAAGAAGGCCAACACCAGAGAGGAGTTCACCCTTGGAAGAAAGGAATGGCACTATGTTAATTTCCTATTTTTCAAAGTTTCTGGCCTGAAAGAAGGCCCCAGTCTGTGCTATGCATGAAGGGAAAAACTTTGAAAGCAAATTAAAAGTAGTCTTTCTGGCCTGAAGAACAAGAGGACACAATTTAGGGTAACAATAACTGCCAGATAGTGAGGAGAGAATCCTACAAAGAAGACAGCCAGAGGACGAGAGCCAGTTCTGCAGATACCCCCTGCCAATACCTTCTGACCGCTAAAACGCACATGCTTGGGACAAGCACACAACAGTTCAGTTGCAACAAAATGATCTGAGACATAGGCTTCTGACTAAAACTCAGAAGTTTGAGTGCAACCAAGTTACTTCTCTGCTTAAAAAGAAAAACAAAACCATTTTTGGAATAATATTTAAAAAATCAGCAGATCCACAATATAACGTTCACAATGTTCAGGATACAACCCAAAATTATTTGATTTATAAATAAATAAGATAAATGAACCCACTCTCCAAGAAAAGATAATCAGCAGAAAATGTCCTCAAGATAATCTAGATGAGGAATTAGCAGATAAAATTTTAAAGCAGCTATTTATATTTGCTTAAGAAAATAAAAATATATAATTATAATGAATTAAAAGATAGAAAAATTCAGAGAAATAGAAACTATCAAACAAAAAGCAAAAGAAATTCTAAAAATAAAAAAATAAAATATCTGAAATTAAAAATTTACAGAATGGGAATAACAGAAAGAGATGATAGAGAAACAATCAGAAAACTTGTAAATGGATAAAAGTTATCCTATATGAAAAAGCCTCAATGAACTGTGGGAAAATATGAAAAGATCTAGCATATGTGTAATGTGAGTCTCAGAAGGAGAAGAGAGACTATAGAAGAGAAGGTATTTTAAAAAATAATAGATGAATAATACCTAAATTTGGCAGCAGATACAAATTTTTAGATATAAGAAGCTCAGTAAACCCTAAGCAAAATAAATACCAAAAACAAAAACAAAAACAAAAAACCAAAACATGCCTCGTTAACCTTCTGAAAAGCAAATATAGAAATAAAATCTTGAAAGTAGCCAGAGAAAAAATGGCATATAACATACAGTGAAACAGCAATTTGAATTATCAGTGACTTCTATCTGTAACAACAAAATTCAAAAAGAGTGGAACATTTTCAAAGTACTGAAAGAAAAAAAAACAGCCACTAACCTAAAATTCTATATCCTGAGAAAATAGCTCCCAAATAAAAAGCAAAATTAAGACATTTCAGATAAATAAAAATTAAAAGAATTTGTTGCTAGCAGACTCACACTATAAAATATAGCTAAAGGAAGTTATAAAGGCTGAGGGAAATAATACCAGATGGAAACTTGGATCTTCAGAAAGAAATGAAAAATATCAGAAATGGTAAATATGTTTCACTAAAATGATTATTCCTCTTTTAATTGGTTTTAAATATTCATAATTTAAAATAAAATTAGTAACATTGTGTTCTGAGGTTTATAACACATGAAGACATTAAGATATATGATAAATATAACAAACAAAAGGAAAGCAAGTGGAACTGTATGGCTGCAAATTTTCTACATTTTACATAAGTGGTATAATAATAATTCTAAGAAGACTGTGAAAAGTTAAAATGTATAATTCCTAAAGCAACAGCTAAAACTGCAAACAGGTATAGCTAAAAATTAACAGATAAACTTAAGTGGATTTCTTAAAAGTATTCAAATAATCCAAAAGATGGCAAGGGAAGAAGAATCAAAGAAATAAACTACAGAGAGGACAAATAATAAAATGACAGAGCTCTATTCAACCATATCAATAATTATATTAAATATTAATGGACTAACACTCTAAGGAATTATCGTAACTGAATACTTTAAATATAAAGATACAGATATGTTGGGGTAAATACAAATGTGTGTGTGTGCCATAGTGTGAGTGTGTGCGTGTACGCAATCAGTAAGCATTAGTTTGGAGTAAGCAAAAAGATATTACCAGAAATAAAGAGAGTCATTGCATAATGTAATAGAGTCATTTCATCAGGAAGAAAATTTATAAAAGCATATGTGCCTAGTAACAGTGTTTCAAAATACAAGAAGCGAAACTTGACAGAAATAATAGACAAAAGAATCAATAAAAGCATAGATGAATTCAACACAGTCAACCACCTTGACATAACTGAACTACTGACTATACATAGTACAGTCACCAATATAGACTATATCACGGGCCATAAATGAAGTCTCGAAAATTCTAAAAGGTATAAGTCATATTGAGTATGTTATCTGAACACATAGAATTAAAATAGAAATCAATAACAATAATATATCTATTTTTAAAAGCCCCAAATTCAACGTTTAGATGAAATGAATAAATATCTTGAAAAATACAACTTACCAAATTTGACACAAGAGGAAATAAAAAATCTGAATGCCTTACATATACTAAAAAGTATTTATTTGTTACTAAAACCTGACAACAAAGAAAACTTCATCCTTACATGCTCAGGTGGTCTTCTTGGTGAATTTGATGCCAAACATTTACAGAAAAAATACGACCAATCTCATAAAATTCTTTCAGAATATAGAGGAAAAAATAATACTTCCTAAATAATTTTTGAGGCCATATAACTGTCATACTTATTTAGAATAACTCTGACAAAGAAAGAAGTAGAAAATTACATGCCAATTTCCCTCATGAATAAAGACACAAAATTTCTTAACCAAATAAAAGCCAACTGAAACAGTAGTATATAAAAAGGATAGTATATCAGGACCAAGCAGGGTTTCCAGGAATACAAGGGTGGTTTAACATTCAAAAATCAATTCCTGTAATTTACATTAACACTATAAGTTTCAATGAACAACAACAACAACAAAAGAAACAAACAAAAAAAAACTGGACATAATCCAATAAACAATGCTTATGAAAACTCTCAGCAAACTAGGAATACAAGAGAATTTTCTCAACCTGATAAAGGGCAATTACACAAAAACTGCAACAAACATTATAGTTAATGGTTTTAAACATGAGTGGGCAAGCCACAGACTAGAAGAAAATGTCACCAAAACATATAGTTGGCAATATACTGGTACCCAGGACTGATAAAAACACTCTTACAACTCAATCATAAAAAGGCAAATAATTCCCTCCAAAATACGCAAAAAATTTAAATGATACTTCACAGAAGAAACTATGCTCAGTAAAAGAGCACCTGCAAAAGTTCTCAATACCAGTAGTCAGCAGAATTAAGTTAAAACTACAAGGAAATACTGAACCCATGCCAGAATGGCTAAATTAAGAAGACTGATAACACTAGCGGTGAGCATATGAATCATCCAGAATTCTCATGTATTGCTGGTGGGAGTGAAAAAATGGCATATTCACTTTAGAAAAGGTTTGGCAGTTTCTTATAAAACTCAACATATACCCACTCCATGGCCCAGCATTTCCAATCCTAGGTATTTTTGCATGAGAAATGAAATCCATAAAAAGATATTTTATGTATGTGAATATTTACAGCAGCTTTACTTATAACAGCCAGAAATGGAAAATCAATAGAAGAAATGTATAAACGGAGGTATATTCATACAACGGAATACAACCCAGCTTTAAAAAGGAACAAAATACTGATACTCGAAACAGCACAGACGAATTTCAAAAATATTGTGTTGAGTAAAAGAAGCTTTACATAAAAGCATACCTACTGCACGATACTACACAGAAGACAGGCAAAACTAATTCAAGGGGAAATATACCAGAATAGTGGTTGCCTCTGGGGGGATGGAGAGGTACAAGGCTGAAAAGTTTTCTAGGGAGATGGTAATCCTGATAGGAATTGGGTTACATGGATGGAAGCTTTTGTCAAAACTCATCAAATGGTAGACATAAAATTTATACATTTCGATTCATGTAAATTTTACCAACAAAGAAAAAGACAGTAAACAAATACGTATTGAATTTTATGGTATGTATGCTGATATCTATAACTGATTTTGAAATGTGACAAAAACAAAATGGTGAACTTATGATGGAGAAGTGAATTAATAGATAGATACGTGATTAAAGCAAGTGTGAGAAAATGTTAATGATATAATCTGTGTTTGGGGTATATGGATGTTCATTCACAATATAAAATTTTTATATTAGAATATTAGGGGAAAAGGGAGTTGATTGTACTTAAAGAAATTTAGGTGAAAATATTTGAAAGTGGTATCTAAAAATTGAGGATGTGTGGCCATAACTATTTTTATAAAGTCAAGGCATATTAATCTGGATTATAACCTAAAATGTATATTTTGAAGTAACTGTTTACAGTATCTGATATTTTAATTAGAAATGCATCAGATTATCCAATCTGTATCACAGACACTGTAATTTTGAAAGGGGTGTTTTGAAAGCCAGTTATGAATTGGTTTTGAATAACTGTCTTCAAATGAAATAATTTACCTCTACCCAGACTTATTTTTATATTCATATGTATGTCAAGTTCTAATCATATGGGAAACTTAACGGCTTTCTATTTTAATTTGTTTTGAGTAAAGCAATCCTTGTTTTATTTCAACTGTTTTCTATACGGGGTAGCAAAAAAGTAAATTTAAATAGTAGCAGTTGTGTTCAAGTAGAATTTCTAAGTGGCAATTCTATACTAATAATTTTACCAAAAATGATTGCAAAAATTATAACTCTTTACATTTTTACATATGACACAGATCATGAACATCTTGGAATTATTTTATGTAGGGATTTGAGAACTCATGTGGCTCCCTAAAATAAACTCTGTAGCTCTTTAGAGCTGATGGCATAAAACAGGGATGACAAATACATGGCAACTCACTTGTTTAATACAGATCATAATAGTCCGTCAGGGCATCCCCTCCCACCTAGCCCAATGGAGTCTATAATCCTTCTCAACACAGTGCCAAGCTGGCATTACTAAATAGTCAGAGTTGGCACTGAAGAAGAAATTTAGTGATCTTGACACTTGCCTATATGTCTTTAGGTCATGAATATAGTACTGACATTACTATTAACTATATACATGGCTTGATAGTGACATAACTGAACTGTTTACTGTGGAGTATTCTCTTTGGAAACACAGGCTGGGTTAAGGAATTTTCAAAATATGAGGCTGAAAAATTCTCTCACGGTAGAGGCAAAATAATGCTTATTCTTTTAGCAAAATAAATTTGTGCAGCATTAATAGTAATATTCACAAAGAGTTAAAATTTGAAGACACTAGTAAATATCATATATTTGGTAACTGTTATTCGATCTCATTCCCAAACATTTTGAATGTCCTGAAGGACTCTACAAGAGATTTATTTTATTTTTTATTTTTATTTTTTAGATTTTTATTGGGAATTGGGGGATGGGAACAGCGCTGGGGAATTGGGGGAAGGGGAACAGACAAGTTGCTGTCGTTTTGTTCTTCAGTCTAATTGTGGAGGACGTTGCTTCACTGGCCCAAGTTGGCACCATCATTGCGCTCTTCCCGGGCGAGGCAGATCAGTCACCGGCTTTGGGATGGCCGCTCATG
>NW_017731445.1:1672766-1754898 GCF_001890085.2 Hipposideros armiger | reverse complement strand
CTGCGACTCAGGGCAGCCCAGCTCCAGGTTGAGCTGTTGTTCAGCATCTTAGCTGTAGAGGGCAGTGTCACTGGCCCTCATATGTGGGATCCGAACCGCGGCCCTCTGGCATCCCAAGCCAGCTCTTAACCACCGCGCCACTCGGCCGGCCCAACTCTACAAGAGATTTTAATAGTTTGTTCGTTTTCTTTTGTGTGAACTTTAAGTAAGGAATCTCTGGTTAAGGATAGTAGAATCAAGGTATTTAAATTCAATTTGTGTCTATATAAACCCACAGGATGGATTTAACTGTGATAAAAGAGCATGAAGTAATTTTTGATTCCATTTAAAATAGACCAGGACTGATTAAATGTGAGAAACAATGACATTATTTGAGCTCCTGGATCTTGCTATGCCTGAAGCAGATTCATTCTTGAAATTTTGTTATATTAGTCATTTTATTTATTGCAGTTTAAGATATGATTCTGACACCTACAACAGTCTCCATTAGTAGATTGTTATATTCTCTCTCTTTTCTCTTCTATCTATGCACATATGTATATATAATTTTATATATAATTATATATACATATATATATATATATATCTAACTTGATAAAAATAAGAGAATTGAGAACAATGGTGGGAGAGTATAAATAAATGTAACATATATGGAGAATTACATCATCATAAACTGTTCTTATTGCTTTATATCAAAGAGAAAGATGCTAATCCCTCCTACAGATGAGAAAATTAAAACACAAAAAACTGAGAAATTATCTTACCCAAAGTTACAAAGTTAGTAAATGGCAGCACTAGGAGTTGAACTCAAGTTGTTCAGCTTCAGAAGACCACTCGCTTAATCAAAAGGTTATTTCATCTCTCTGCTTAAAGGTGAAATAAGGACATAAATATGCATCCCACAGTCCTATACATTTTCTAGAAATGGACTATCCATTTGTCTCAGATTTTCCTATCTGGTTAACGGGCTGGTTATACAAAGAGATGAACGCAATCGGATAGTGGCCCACAGTATCCGGGTATACATCAATAAATATACATCAATTATTCATGGAAATCAGAGATACTTAAAGAAATTCCTCCTTTGAATTTTCATGAGAAGAATGTAAAGTAATGATGTGGAAACCATTCTCAACATACCATTAAAATACACCAGAGTAAATTTCATACAGCTGCTACTTAACATCATTTGATTAAAGTTAAGGATTTTTAGGACACATTGTAATGAAATTAAAAGCTATTCTACTAGAGATCAAAATAATGCTCTCCAGTTATAAACAGCCTAGTTTTATTGAAGAAAAAGTTTAGTCTATCTAGAAGAAGGAGTGAACTTAATTGGTTTGGACACCTACCTCTATGAGTATTATTTTACACTGTTGATTTTTGCAAACTCTGGGCAGCAGATGGTTGTGTTATACCGTGTTTCCCCGAAAATAAGACTTAACCAGAAAATAAGCCCTAGCATGATTTTTCAGGATGCTTGTAATATAAGCCCTACCCCAAACATAAGCCCCAGTTAAGATCATCAGCCAGACATGACTGTTTGAATAATGTAGATTTTTGTACATGAATAAATGAATAAATGTAGATTGTTGGAGCAAAAATTAATATAAGAACTGGTCTTATTTTCGAGGAAACACGGTACTCTCTCTTAACAGACTAGAATGTCCATGTTCTCTCTTTCCCCCCAAGTGGAAGAGTTACAAGTTTTGATATTAAGAACTGAGAGGCCTAAACAGGGTCCCTGTCCAAAGAATAAAATACCCCACCTTCACAGGAGGTGGGCCAAAGGAATTTATGGAGGGCCAGTGGATAGAAACAACATATGTTGAGGAAACAATCAGTTCTGGATCTGGTCTTTCCCAAAGCAGGGAAAAGGAATGGCTGTCCCATGCTTATTTCAAAGAGAGCATGGCTATAATAGTTTTTTCATGAAAAATTTTCAAAACTGACATTATGATTCTAAGCAATGTAACCTAGTGAACCCTCTAAGATGAATTAGTTGAAAAAGTAACCCCTAGGCAACATCTTGAATTGACCTTTTATGTAGCAACTAGATAAAAAAAACAATTAAGCACCTGTTAAAAATAATGACTTTAGTTGGATTGTGGGCCCTAGTTTGTTCTGACAGTAATTAGATATCTAGCAGAATCAGCTGTCAGTTGAGTCCAATCTTAATTTTTGATAATAAAACCATAATCCTTAATATTTTCATTTTCCTTCTATATGCAAAGGAATGTGATACAAAAATTGTTTGACATGTTTAAGATCAAGTTAAGAATAATAGGAGCATTGGCCAAACTTTTCCAAGTTTTAGAGCATGAGCAACTATTATTTTCAGTGTCAGGAGATCCTTGTCTGCTCATTCTGATTTTTTTTAAAGGGTAGTTAAGTGCTAAGGTCTATGTAAACATCTGCAGACAAAGTTTTTATTGAGGTTAAGCAAACAGCTACTTCTTATACACAGGGTCAAAGACAAAGAAAAGAACAATAAAAAATCTGGAAAAAATTATACAGTTCCTGACAGATTTCTCTATAAGGTTATAAGTAATATACCAATGGTCTATTTTACACTAACTCTACCTAAATCCACATGCTTTCTAAGGTATAATAATAATAATAACAGCCAACATAAAATGATTCATACAATTTAATACACAATATTCTAGCTACTTGACAGTTGTTGCCTCATTTAATCTGCATAATAACCCTATAAGTTAGGTATTATCATAACTCAAATTTATAGATGATGAAACTGAGGCTACATAAATATGAATTAATCTTCCCCAAATCACACAGCTGGAAGATGGCTAAACAAACTTCAAATCTAGTTTAACTTCAGAGTCATGCTGTAATCACTATGCTATGCTACATTATTTTCACTCATGAAGCACAAATTTCTTCTAGGAGTCTTAGAATACATTTTGGAATACAATTTGGGGAGAAGATGCTTATATAAGATAGACCTTTAAATAAAAAAGAACAGATGACACCAAAAGCACAGGCAACAACAACATAATAAATTAGACTTTATCAAAATTTAAAATTTGGGGGCAGCCGGTTAGCTCAGTTGGTTAGAGCACAGTGCTCATAACACCAAGGTTGCTGGTTCGATCCCTGCAAGGGCCATTGGGCTGTGCTCTACACAACTTGATTGAAACAACTACTTGACTTAAAGCTGATGGGTCCTGGAAAAACAGACTGTTCCCCAATTAAAAAAAAATTGGGGGGGATCAACAGACAATATCAAAGGCATGGAAAACAGCCCAAAGATTGGGAGAAAAATACTTGCAAAGTATATATTTGATAAAGCATTAATATCCAGAATATAAAAAGAACCCCTACAACTCATCAACAAAAAAACCAAACAGCTCAATTCAAAAATGGGCAGAGGATGTAAATAGATATGTCTCCAAAGATACACATATGGTCAAGAAGCACATGAAGAGATGCTCAACATTACCAGCTATTAGGGAAATGCAAACCAAAACCACAATGAAATCGCGCCTCACATCTATTAGGATGCCTACTATGAAAACAAACAAAAATAAGTGTTGGTGAGGATGTGAAGAAACTGGAACCCTGTGCATTGCTAATGAAAATGTAAAATGGCAAAGTCACTGTAGAAAACAGTTCAGTGGTTCTTCTAAAATTAATCATTGAACCACAATATGCCCCAGCAATTCCCTTGTATAATACACAAAAGAATATAGAGTTCTGGGCAAGATAGCAGAGTAGGTAAACACTGTGTTTGCCATCTCCCATGAGCACATTAAAATTACAACTAAATTATAAAACAATCAATCTCGAGAACCACCTGAAGACTAGTTGAACCAAACTCCTAAAACCAACTGAACAAAGAAGAGGGCTCCTCGAGAGTGGTAGGAGGGGCGGGGATGCGAAATCAAGTAGCCCCACACCTGGGTGTAGTGGATGAGCATTGGGAGGGATATTTGACAATGGAGGTCCTCCCTGAAGAGTGAGGGGTCCCAGCCCCACACCAAGCTCCCCAGCACGCAGCTCCAGTGCCCGGAGGAGGGGCCTCCACAACATTTGATTGTGGAAATTAATGAGAATTCCAAACATTAAGGTGAGATGGAAGGCTAATGGAAACCCAGACATCCTCTTAAAGGGCCAATACACAGACTCATTTGCTCACAGACACTCACTCTGGGCTCCAGTGGAGGGGTAGCAACTAGAGGCATGAGTGACACACAGGGAAAGACTGAGTTGTGTGGCTTCAGGACGAGGATCTAGAGGGATAGCCACCATTAACCCTGTGTTGAGCCCTCCTCCCATGTAGCCTATAGGAAGGTGCCATTTTTCCTGTGTTGAGCCCTCCCCAACAGAGTCAGATCTGAAACTGCATTGACCTGGTGAACTTTGCTCGGCCTAACTTGTGACTCCCTAGAACCCTGCCCCACCCAACTAGTGCAGCTCCTTGGGAGACACTTGCAGTGCCCAGGCAACCAACACCACCCTGCACATCTCAGGACGCTCTTTTAGCAACAAACAGCGGACCTTGGCTCATGCACCAGAGGAGGCAATTTCAGTGGTGGGCAACCAGCCCCAAGTCATGCTGAAATCTTTCTTGGACAACTCGTGGGGTCTGCAGGCCCGAGGCAGGCAGTGGCTGGCCGTGGTGTGCCCTGGGACTTTTGCGAGGGGCCCCAGGCTCAGCACTGCCGCCAAACCTAAATCTGCATTAATCTGGTGAACACTCGCCCCACCCTGCTACTACCATGACTCACTCAACCCACATACCCACTGAGACACTTTTAGTGGCTGAGCCTTACAGGCAGCTGGCAGATGATGTCAGGCCTCAGGGGGCCCTGCGCCTTTTGCTAAGCTACCCCAGGCCTGATACTGGTGGCAGCCGGCCTTGGTTCTCAGCATGGCCTCCCCCATATGTCTCCAGGTCCAGCACAGACAGTAACCAACCTGGATAGCTTTATAACTCCTACCAGGTAGCCATGGGCCAATCGCAGGGAGCAGCTGACCTTGGGCTGCATGGGAGCCGCTTCAAGAGGTCCCAGAACCAACACATCCAGAGGCCATCTTCAGACCAAACATAACACTACCAGATTAGCTCCAAAAGAGGCACGACGCCCAAAAGGTCACCTCAATAGGCACAGGAGCCCAATGGGACGAATCTTCCTGTGTGGTCAGTCCCCATACAGCAGCTGACATGCTGTGAGTGGGGTGTGGTAAATCCTCACAGCCAGTCAGCTTGAGAGTCAGTACCACCCACTGATGTATCAAAAGCAATCAAGGCTCAACTACAACAGCAGGGCACATACAATCCATGCAAGGGACATTCCTGGAGCACATGGCACAGGAGATCAGGAAGACTGTGCAACTGGGGCATATAGGACACCTACTACATAAGGCCATCAAGTGAAGACTGAGAGACATAGGAGATCTATTTAGTACATAGCAATGAACATGGAGAGCCATCATTAGGAAATAAAGAAACATTTCCCAAGTGAAAGAACAGAAGAAAACATAAAAAAATAACTAAATGAAATGGAGACAAGCAACCTACCAGATACAGAATTCAAAACACTGATTATAAGGATGCTCAAGGAACTTAGTGAGAACTTCAAGAAAGAGATAGTAAACATTAAAAAGGACACAGAAGGGCCGGCCGAGTGGCGCGATGGTTAAGAACTCGTTTGGGATGCCAGAGGGCCCCGGTTTGGATCCCACATATGAGGGCCAGTGACACTGCCCTCTACAGCTAAGATGCTGAACAACAGCTCAACATGGAGCTGGGCTGCCGTGAGTTGCTGGCAACGGCATAGGCTGCAGCCCCTGTGGCAGTGGGTTGCCATGGGCTACCGTATATAGCCAGCAGCCAGTGTGAGCGGCCAGCAGCTGCAGTGAGCGGCCATCCAGAAGCCGGCGACTGATCTGCCTCGCCCGGGAAGAGCGCAATGATGGTGCCAACTTGGGCCAGTGAAGCAGCGTCCTCCACAACTAGATTGAAGAACAAAAAACGACAGCAACTTGTCTGTTCCCCTTCCCCCAATTCCCCAGCACTGTTCCCATCCCCCCAATTACCCAATAAAAATCTTTAAAAAAAAAGATACCCTGAGACAAATGAAAATGAAAACACAATGACCCAAAATCTATAGGATGCAGTGAAAGCAGGCCTAAGAGTAAAATTCATTACTTGCAGATGACATAATACTATATAACAGAGAACCCCATGGATTCTACCAAAAAATTACTGGAACTGATAAATGAATTCAGTAAAGTAGCAGAATACAAAATAAATATTCAGAAATCTGTTGCATTTTTATATACCAGTATTGAAATATCAGAAAATTAAGAAAAAAATCCCATTTACAATTGCATCAAAAAAAATAAAATACCTAGGAATACATTTAGCCAAGGAGGTAAAAGACCTGTATATGGAAAACTATAAGACATTGAAGAAAGTAACTGAAGAAGACACAAATAATAAAGCATTTACTGTGCTCATGGATAAAATGAAGTAACTTTATTAAAAATGTCCATACTACCCAAAACAAGCTATAGAGTCCATGCAATCCTTATCAAAATACCAATGGCAGTTCTCACAGAACTAGAACAAATAATCCTAAAATTTATATGGAACCATAAAAGACACCAAATAGCCACAGCAATCGAGAAAGAAGAACAAAGCTGGAGGCATCAACCTACCTGATATCAAACTATACTACAAGGCCATAGTAATCAAAACAGCATGGTACTGACACAAAAACAGGCACATAGATCAATGCAACAGAATAGACAGCACAGAAATAAACCCTTGCCTACATGGTTAATTAATCTATGACAAAGGAAGCAAGAATATACAATAAGGTAAAGGCAGTCTATTCAATAAATGGTGCTGGGAAAACTGGATAGATACACGCAAAAAATGAAACTAGATCAACTTCTTACTCTATATACAAAAATAAACTCAAAATGAATTAAAGACAAATGTAAGACATGAAACCATAAAACAAGAAGAAAAGAGAAGCAGTAAACTCTCTGACATTGCTTAGTAATATTTTTTCTGATATGTCTCCTCAGGCAAGGTAAACAAAATTAAATAAACAAATGGGACTACATCAAACTAAAAAGTTTTTGCGTAGCAAAGGAAATCATCAACAAAACAAAAAGACAACCTACTGAATGGGAGAAGATATTGATCAATGATACATCTGATGAGGGGTTAATATTCAAAATGTATAAAGAACTCATACAACTCAATCACATAAAAACCAACAATCCAATTTAAAAATGGGCAGAGCACCTGAATAGACATTTTTCCAAAGAGGACATACACATGGCCAATAGACACATGAAAAGATGCTCTACATCACTAATCATCAGAGAAATGAAAATTAAAACCATAATGAGATACCACCTCATACCTGTCAGAATGGCTATCATCAATAAATAAAAATATAACTGTTAGTAAGGATGTGGAAAAAAGGGAACTTTCGTGCACTGTTGGTTGGATTGCAAACTGGTACAGCCACTATGGAAAACAGTTTGGAGGTTCCTTAAAAAGTGAAAAAAATAGAACTTATGACCTAGCAATTCCACTTCTGGGGATTTATCCAAAAAATCCCAAAACACTGATTCGAAAAGATATATGCACCCCCTATGTTCACTGCAGTGTTATCTACAATAGCCATGCTAAGGAAGTAACCTAAATGTCCATGAATAGATAATTGGATAAAGGAGATATAGTACATATATTCAATGGAATATTACTCAACCATAAAAAATGAAATCTTACCATTTGTGACTATGTGGATGGACCCAGAGGGTATTGTGCTAAGTGAAATAAGTCAGAGACAAATATCATATGATCTCACTTATATGTGAAATCTAAAGAATAAACAAACAAACAACAACAAAAACAAACAAACAGACTCAGAGATACAGAGTACAAACTGTTGGATACCAGATGGGAGAGGTATTGGGAGAGCTGGGTAGAAAATATGAAAGGATTAAGAAGTACAAATTGGTAGTTACAAAATAGTCATGGGGATGTTAAGTAAAGCATAGGAAGGTAGTCAATAATATTATAATAACTATGTACAGTGTCAGGTGGGTATTAGACTTACTGGGGGGATCGCTAAAGTCTAACCTGAAACTAATATAATATTGAATGTCAACTATAATTGAAAAATAATAATAAAAGAATTTAAAGCAGGGATTCAAAAAGGATCAAATTCTGATATATACAGAGGGGTGGGGCCAGAGGACTAGAACTAGGCGTCAGACCAGGAATGGGTAAAATAAAATTCTGATACATGTTACATGGATGAAACCTAATAACATTAAGCTAAGTGAAGTAAACCAGATACAAAAGGACAAATATTTTATGATTCCACTTATATGAGATACGTAGAACAGCCAAATTCATAGAAACTCAAAGTAGAACGGAGGTTACCAGGGCAGGGAAAGGGAAAAGTGGAAAGTTAATAATGGGTACAATTTCTGTTTGGGATGATGAAAAAGTTCTGGAGATGGATATTGGTGATGGTTGCACACATTGTGATTGTACTAAATGCCACTAAATTGTACACTTAAAATGGTTAAACGGTCAATTTTACATTATGCATATTTTACCACAATAAAAAATTGTTTTTAAATTAACAGAATCTACAATGGTTTCATCCCATCCAGGTGCTACTTTACCTGCAGAATTAAACAGATAAATTACAAAAGATCATAGCAGAATTTGAAGAGTTTGGGAGGTGGAGCATCTTTACTGGCTGCTTTAACTCTCTATAAACATTAGTTGTGCCCCAACAGAATAGATTCTAACTCCTACAAAAACTCAAGCTGGCCATTTACCCTTGCTTTATAAAGCTGCTTAAAGTAAGTCTCTTGGGGTCAGATGGAATATGAGCACCTATAATCCTTCTGCATGAGATCCATCCATGGGAAACTGAACTGACATTTACAGGGACTGTTGTTTCTACTGCTGGACCTGGGTTCTCCCTTCCTTAGGGTGGTTCCAATTGAGATTCTCAGGATAATGACAAGTTTGGGATGAGATTTAAATGTAATCACAGCCTAGGTGGCGCCTCCTAAACTCCATTACACATATTGCACCAGTAACTACTGTTATCCATAATTAACCTGGGGGAGAAAAGGCAAGGTTGCTTTTCCAGTCATCTAAACAATTACTTGAAAAACAGATAGCCAAGTGGGAGCCATTTCTCTGAGGATCGAGTTTTAAACTTTAAAAAGGCTTCCAAGCTGGCAACCAACTGTATGTGAGACTTATTGGGTTGTCAGAAAAGTCATGATGCATTTTTGTAACGAAAAACAGAGAAAAAAAAGTCATGACTTTTCCAACAACCCAATAGATTCTCTGTATGTAAGACTATGTTGCTTAGCTTCTCTGAGCATTGGTTTCTCCACTTCCAAAGTGGAGATAATAATACCTGCTTTATAGGGTTATTGTGTAACTTAAATAAGATCTAGCACAGTGCCCAGTGTGTAATGCATACACAATTAAAATGTAATTTATTATCACAAGGAAAATTCTTCCTGTATTAGTTAGTGTTCCCCCAGAAAACAGAACCAATAGATCTATCTATATCTATCTATCTATCTATCTATCTATCTATCTATCTATCTATCTATCTATCATCTATCTAGAGAAGGAGAGAGAGAGGGAGAGAGGGAGAGAGGGAGAGATGGAGGGAGGGAGAGAGGGAGGGAGAGATGTTAAGAAATTGGTTCATACAATTGTAGGGGCTAGCAAGTCCTAAATTTGTAGGACAGGATGGCAGACATGAGACCCAGAGGAAATTCAATGTTGCAGTCTTGAGTCCAAAGGCTGTGTGAAGGACTGTGAGAAGGTAGAGTTCATTCTTCCTTCAGTAGAACTGAGTCTTTGCTCTTAAGGTCATCAACTGATTGGATGAGGCCCACCCACACCAATGAGAGTAATCTGTTTTATTTAAAGCCAAATGATTTTAAATGTTAACGTTTTAAAAATGCATTTACAGCAATATCTAGACTAGTGTTTGACAAAAATACTGGTGCCTATAGTCTAACCAAGTTGACACAGAGAATTAACCATCACAGGTACCAAGGTACTTAAATCATGTAACATTTCCAACTAGTCATTTTAGGTGACCAGTTATGTTGATTATGCATCAAGATGGGGGGAAAATCAATCCTGAATATAAGTAAAAACATTCGATACGGGCATACAAGTAAGAAGGAAGATGAGGTTTCCTGTAAAGGGTTCCACGCAGGAGGCAAGCACAATCACTGGCTCTGTTTCCTGAATCCCAGGTTCTCTAACCAACTGAGGCCAGCTCAAAACACACAATGCTCTGTGTGTTTCCACCCTGTTTGGTTCACTTTGATTTGTTTCTCATGGAAAATATATGATTCAAAATTTTCTGAAGTTATATTTGGAGTGTTATTGGTGGTTATATATATATATGGGATGAATCATTAGCTACAAATGGCATGGGGATGGTAATATTCGACACAATGTAACATTTGTACCCTGTTATTTGTAAGATCTTGTCCATTGATCAAGAGAGCTCAGAACACTCAAATGGTTAGGCTTGAATTTTTATCCACATCAACCACATTAGATTGATTGCATATATGAGTTAACTCACTGGGACAAAAACTAGTGATAGAAGGAATCAGCAAGGCTTGTATCATATAACTGTATGAACAGCTCTACTCCTAGCTGTACCGCTTGGCTGAGCAACTGTGGGAAAGGCGATTCTCTGTAAAACTGGTTTTTTCTCTGTAGAACAAGGATATAGCTTGTGTTTTCTCCACTTATAGAATTTGAACAAACCTGAAAGAAACTACACAGATATTCTAACAATATTGTTCCAAGAAAATCAAACCTTTAGAAAACTTTGCCCAGTGGCAGTCTTTCAAATATCAATTTGTGGGGCATCTCAGATACTGAGTAGCCATGATGTGCTTACAGAAATTGGAAAGCCACACTGAAAAGTTCCTTCTCATTTCAAGAGAATATTTACTGAAAATACTAATACCATCCACCCCAATTTAGAAGTGGAAACATAAAAATTCAGTCTTACAAATCAACAAACTAATGACCACCTTAGTTAATTCTTCTTTATTAGATACTGTATGATAAAAATTTCCTTGACCTATTTTCCATCTCAGAATATATGAATGAGCTGCTATAGGTTTTACAAGATAAATAAATCATGATTATTATGGATCTATTAATAATAAGTATATTATTTGTTATTGTATAATAAATATAATAATATTTATAATATTTATTATTATATAATAAATACAATAAAAACAATATTATTAAGGAATGCTGAAATTAGATCTTTGTTAAAAAACATTAAATTTTTTATCTTACAAATTGTGCACACTGGTATACAATGTGATGATGCATTTTATTCCCTTAAAATTTTTTTCATTCAAAACTTAATGTTGTTGAAATAAATACATCAAGTCTTTTAAGTCATATACAATCACCAAATTTTCTCAACAAACAGTTAATTACAAAACCTTTAAAGAATATGACATGGCTCTTTTTGCCTATGGCATAATATTGAACATTCTTATAACATAATCATTCTTTTTTTTATATAAGGGCTTGTTGTCTATCACTTTTAAATTTTTTTTATTGTTTCAGGTGTACAGAACAATGCAATAGTTATGCTTTTCACTCCTCACACAGAAACAACCCCCCTCCCCCATCTACTGCCCTCCCACCCCCGATATCATATTTATCTATTACGATTCCATTGACTCCATTCCCACACTCTACTCTACGTCCCATGACTATACGTATATATAATTATAGTTGACATACAATGTTATTCAACATCAGCTTCAGAAATACAGTGCGGTGGTCAGACCACCGCACTGTAATTCTGAAGCTGATGTTGAATAACGTGACCATTCTTATAACATGGTGAAAATTGGAAAAACAGAAGATCAGTACATCAATAAAGATAACTACAACAGGGCTGGCCAAGTGGCGCATTTGGTTGAGTTGGCTTGAGACGCCAGCTCTGAGCAGCAGGGCCCTGATTTAGATCCCACATGAGGGCCAGTGACGCGGCACACTCTACAGCTAAGATGCTGAACAACAGCTCATCCTGGAGCTGGGCTGCTGTAAGTCGCTAGCAATGGTGTAGGCTGCAGCCCCTACTGCAGTGGGCTGCCGTGAGCTACCGTGAGTGGCTGGCAGCCAGTATAAGTGGCCGGCAGCTGGCATGAGCCGGCACGCAGCCATCCAGTGGCTGGCGACTGATCTGCCTCACCTGGGAAGAGGGCAATGATAATACCAACATGGACCAGTGAAGCGACCTCCTCCACAACTAGACTGAAGAACAAAAGGAAAGCAACTTATCTGTTCCCTCCTCTATTCCCCAACGCTGTTTCCCTACACCAATTCCCCAATAAAATCTAAAAAAAAAAAATTACTACAACAATTGAAAGAAGAAAAAAATATTCCTGTCTCCAAAGCATATTCTAACAGTTGAAAAATAGAAAAAGACATTTTCACTAGCATCTGAACCCTCTTGGCAATTACAGAAAAAGGAAAAGTAAACAATAACTATATTGCAAGATTATATTTTTTAAAAAAAGAGGGTACAAAAATATGTTCACATAATTGGGAAAGTGTGAAATTTCAGTGTTTTAAACTTCATTATCAGCATTTATTATTGGATCACTCATTATTTTAACACTAATTGCATAAACTTCCTCTATCGTTCACTTGAAAGCCATCTGACGTTTTTGCTCACAGTAAATCACAATAAATTTTAACCTTCACAATTGTTTCTAGAATTGTATAACACTGCTAAAATCATGAAACATACTCATTATATCACAAACCAAAAATAAGAATTGTTCGGTGGCCAGACAAACGTCTATGTGCATGACAGATCTACTCTATCCTGGGCAAGTTCGTGGTACAATCAAAGTGATAGGGAACTCCAGAGGAGCCAATTATTCATCCACAGAATTCTTAGGTAAACTTGGAATAATCCCTTCAACCTTCAACAATTAAAATGCTAAAGGTGTTGCAACTTCGCATGCATTTTCAGGTGTTATTTCATGGAACAATCATGAGTTATACAAATCTAAATCTTAATTTGGGGAGCCATAGAAATCCAAATTAGCAGAATCCACTCTATATCAGATTGAATCATAAAGTAAGGGGAAGTCAGTGAGCACGTTACAATATACAGAGTCAGAGAAATGAAACAAAAGTAAGTCAGACAGTAGTCAGGATGGGCACTTGAGTGTGTGCCATGAAAAGTGCCTTCGGAATTTTCCTTTAAAGATCATAGAAGCCATCTACAAAGCATGGAAAGCTACAACAAAATAATTAATACTAGCTCTGTAAGGATAAGAGAGAAAAACTATCCTGAGACTTTAAAATTATTCTGAAACACACAAACACAAAAATCATGATAAATAATGGAAATGCTCTCAAGTAAAAGTCACTTTTATAAAACAGATTTACTGCAAGAAAAAAATTAATTGTATACTTCATATACTCAGTAATAGAAGACACTGCCTTTAAAAATGAAGCAAACTATTACCAGAGGAGTATAGGCTAAGATAAAGAAAGCCTGTAATAGGGCCGGCCGAGTGTCGCGTTGGTTAGGAGTTGGCTTGGGATGCCAGCTCTGAGCAGCAGGGCCCCAGTTCAGATCTCACATGAAGGCCAGTGATGCTGCACCCTCTACAGCTAAGATGGTGAACAACAGTTCGACCTTGGCTATCATGAGTCGCCAGCGATGGCGTAGGCTGCAGTGAGGCTGGCCGGCAGCTGGCATTTGCTTTCATGAGCGGCCATCCAATGGCCAGAGAGTGACTGCCTCACCCGGGAAGAGCGCAATGATAATACCAACACGGGCCAGTGAAGTGGTGTCCTCCACAACTAAACTGAAGAACAAAAGGACAGCAACTTGTTTGTTCCCCTTCCCCGATTCCCCAATGCTGTTCCCTTCCCCCAATTCCCCAATAAAATCTTAAAAAAAAAAATTTAAAAGTCTGTAATAAAATTACAAACATGGTACCTGACTTAAAAACTATAATGGATTCAATCTTAGATTAGTTTCAAATTTATTTTGCTTTATAGTAATAGGTAAGGATCTTATTATTCCAGAAAAATTGGCTATATAATGTTTCCTCCCACTAATAATGATAGCAATTTTTATCATATGCTAAATTCTTCTGAATGTTAAATTGTGTTTCTGGGATATCTATACTACCACAAATCTTTCCAATCTTGCACCACTACAACACAATTTCAATTTGGGTAGTTTCACATCTGATAAGGGAGATATAAAACATACAGTTTTCTATCTGTTAAGGGAGAGTCTTCCCTAAATTTTTTTTTCAAAATATTTTTTCAAACTGTTCATATTATTCATTCTTCCATATAAATTTTGGAATCATTTTGTTAAGTTAAATTGAACTTCCAGCAAGGACAGTTCAGATTTTTATAGAAACTAGATTAACGTATTTTTAATTGTGAAATGCAAATGTACACCTAAGTGGAAAAAAAATCCACAAGACATAAAAATATTAATAATGATTATCTTCAAGTGGTAGAATTATGAAATTCTAAATTTCTTCTTCATAGCTTTCTGTGAAAGTTTTCAAACTTTCTATAATAGACAATTCTCACTGTTATAACCAAGGACTGCTTACACATAACAGTATAGTGTATCATAGACTTGACACTGCATACAGCTGAATCATAGAAATACATGACTTATATCTAAGATGCTCCTAGAAACCAGATAAAAAATGATAGAATTCATGATAATTAATGATGGATGAACAGTGAGAAAAGAGATGATATACAAATTTCCTTATACTCCATAGAAGTCAAATGTTCCTACATTTTCTTTATCTTCAATATTGGGTTGTTGGAAAAGTACGACACATGTTTGCGACAGATGGCACTAGCTCCTTTTTGGAAGTACTAGAGTCATTCGTATCTATGTTATTCCTATGTCATTTGACAGCTGACAGGTCTATCTTCATTCTAAAAAAACATTGAGCGATTTGGTTGAGTTTTAGAGATTTTACAACAAGTTGAAGATGGAAGACTTCACTGCATTTTTGCCATATTTTACTGTTTTACTTCCATAAAGGGAAGAAGGTGCGTAAAGCTTGTGAAAACTTGCATAAAGTTTATGGTGACAATGCTCTACAGGAATGTCAGTGCCAATGATGGTTCACAAAATTCTGTGCTGGTGATTTTGATCTCAATGACGCTCCTTGGTCAGGGAAGCCCTCCGAGGTTGATGACAACAAAATAAAGGCATTGATCAAGTCAAACTCACGTTACACGACACGAGAGGTTACAGTAACACTGAACATCCATCATTCAAGTGTTCACGACCACCTGAAGAAGCTGGGATACGTAAGCAAGCTTGATATTTGGGTTCTGCATGAATTCAAAGAAGTTCATTTGACAGCGCATATAAACATCTGCAATATGCTCATTAAAACTGAGGAAAACGATCCTTTTTTGAAGCGACTGATAACTGGTGATGAGAAGTGGATTGTTTACAACAATGTGGTGCGCAAATGGTCTTGGTCCCAACGTGATGATTCGCCTCAAATGACATCGAAAGCAGACATTCATCAGAGGAAGGTTATGCTCTCAGTGTGGTGGGGTTTCAAAGATGTTGTGTTTTTCGAGCTCCTACCAAGGAACCAAATAATCAATTTGAATGTGTACTGTCAGCAATTGGACAGTTTGAACGAATCCATCATCCAGAAACGTCCAGAGCTTGTTAATTGTAAAGGAGTTGTGTTCCATGGCGACAACACGAGACCACACACAAGTTTGATCAACCATCAAAAATTATTGGAGCTTGGATGGGATGTGTTGCCACACCCACTATACTCACCTGACCTTGCGCCGTCAGATTTCTACTTGTTTCGCTCTCTTCAAAACTCCTTGTGTGGTATAAC
Source organism: Hipposideros armiger (assembly GCF_001890085.2). Classification (NCBI taxonomy): domain Eukaryota; kingdom Metazoa; phylum Chordata; class Mammalia; order Chiroptera; family Hipposideridae; genus Hipposideros; species Hipposideros armiger. The sequence goes on along the minus strand of NW_017731445.1, from coordinate 1,738,923 downwards.
GTTCAATTCAGATGAGGCTGTAAATCAGCACCTTGTTCAGTTTTTCACAAATAAAGATAGGTCCTTCTATGAACGAGGAATTATGAAGCTCACTGAAAGATGGCAAAAGGTTATCGGACAAAATGGGCAATATATCATTGATTGATCTTTGTTCTTTATATAAGTAAATGACCTTTGTAAAACAAAGACAAAATACGTCATGATTTTTCCAACAACCCAATAATTACATAAATACAGATTTAAGAATATATTTTAAAATCTTGAGGATAATATATTAGGAAAAATCAGGGTGCCTACTTTTCCAAATATTTGAAGATGAAATATTAATTAACTGTACCATTTGACTACATACCATATATCTTTTAATCCTCAGATAAGAGGAATTATTATCCCCACATTACAACTATGGGTAAAACTACAAAAATTATTCTTTTTATAATTTGGGATTTCAATACATGCCTAATTCCACAGTGTATTATCTTACCCTCCATATATACGCTCTCCCACAATAAACTCCCACAATATCCCATGATAATATCTATGGTATGTGAAATTAGATACCTAGGTCTGTTTCTGGGATATCAATTCTCTCTCATTGATCAATCTGTTGGTTATAGTTTGGAGTAAATTTTAATATCAACATTAATAATAATGAATTTTTCCAATGTGGAACACAGTATGTTTCTTCAATTATCCAAGTTTTTTATGACTCTCAGTAAAGGTTTAAAGTGGTATGTAAATCTCTAGACATTTGCTAAGGCTATTTCATGGGATTTTATGTTTAGGGCAACTATCTAAACAGAATTTATTCCATTACAGGCTCTATTAGGTTTTTGCTACTCTGCAGAAATGTTAATTATTTTTGTATATTCATTCTGAATCTGGCCACAAAACTCTTGATAACTCTTTATTTTGTTAGTTTTTCTAGACAGACAATTAAATCATCTATAGATTTTATTCCTTTTTCTTTTTCCTTATTTATTATTATTATTTTTTAAAAATTTTTATTGGGGAATTGGGGGCATGGGAACAGCACTGGGGAATTGGGGGAAGGGGAACAGACAAGTTGCTGTCCTTTTGTTCTTCAGTCTAGTTGTGGAGGACGTTGCTTCACTGGCCCAAGTTGGCACCATCATTGCGCTCTTCCCGGGCGAGGCAGATCAGTTGCCGGCTTCTGGATGGCCACTCACAGCGGCTGCTGGCTGCTCATGCTGGCTGCTGGCTACACACGGCAGCCCATGGCAACCCACTGCCACAGGGGCTGCAGCCTACACCGTCGCCGGCGACTCACAGCAGCCCAGCTCCAGGTTGAGCTGTTGTTCAGCATCTTAGCTGTAGAGGGCAGTGTCACTGGCCCTCATATGTGGGATCCGAACCGGGTCCCTCTGGCATCCCAAGCCAGTTCTTAACCATTGCGCCACTTGGCCGGCCCATATTTTTCCTTATTTTTGACACTTGTCATTGAATTGGTTAGAGTTTTCAGAATAATAATTGTCATAGCAGGTGTCCTTGTGCTGGTCCTGACTCTGAAAGGAAAGCCAGAACTACTATAATTTTCAGCCAGTCCATTGGTATGGTCTTACAGGCTTGGTAAAGAGCTGCTGTCCTGACACCCCCAGGAAACCCCCAGTCTCCCACCCAGAAAGGGTGATACCTCACACAGCAGAAGGCTTCAAGGGACTCTGGCCCAGTTCAAAAGCTGGGCCCTTCTGTCAGGTGGTACCTGCACTGTGCTTTCCAGTGGTTAAAGCTTCTCATATCTCATCATTATGAAATAGACTGTTAAGTAAAGATCTATAGCCTTAAAAATATTTAGAGTCCTTCCATTTCTTAGTTCAATGGCAGAAAATTATGTTGGATATTTCTTAATACCATACATTTATTTAGGATGTCATTTAGAGAGGATTTTATTTTTTCACATAGAAAACCAGAGCACCAATTTTACGTACTTTGTATTTCAAGGTCTCTTTGTTCTTAGTATTTGTTTTCCATATTTGTTTTTACAAAGTATTAGGGACGATTCTAAGATATTTTGGTTTTGTCTGCCTTCCACTTTTTTATAGTTTTGTTTCTTTACATGATGAGTTTACAGTACTTCTACACAAGAAAAAAAAGAAAAAAACCTTTATGGTAAAAAATGAACATTATTCCATGCTCTCCAAACTTTAAAAGACAATTTGCACATATATATAATTAAATTAAAATAATGACCAAGCAACACGTAAAAAATAAAAAAGTACAAGAAACTAGAATAAACTGAAGTACAGACATGCAGCAGTAGGGAGGTATTGGGCCCAGGGCACAGTTTGTGGAAATTATTCATTTATGATTTATATCCTTACCTACTTCTTATAAAGATTTTAGGCTGTTTATAAGATTTGATGAGGTCAAAAGAGGAGAAACTTGTGACAAACCTCTTTGGAAAGTATGGGGAACTTGGCATGCACCAGGCACAGTGTTTTAATGATGTCCTATTTTACTGTGTCCCTGTGAATACTGGCAACTATGAGAACAGCAGAGTTCAGAGTCAAGGCAATGTTAAATACTGACAATATTCTGAAAGGAGTAATTGTGCTGGGACATCAAAACAAACCAGCATTGATACTTGACATCACTTGAACCCACCTATCCGCTTTATTCCCTTGTTAGAAAGGCTGAAAAGCAATGTCTAATGAATCGTCTTCTCTCACTGGTCTGGAAGCACTCCCTGAGAGAAAGAAAGACTTCAGGTTTCTGAGCTGCTTTCAGGTGTAACAAAGGATAAAAAACTGGATGGAGTATTCGCAACTGCAGAATCACCAAGCATAACTGAGATATCAGTGGCCACGCATTTGGTAGTTAAGGGGCTGCGGGCCAGGCTGCACTTTACTTTGTCACTCCGTGAGGATGGATGCATTAGCAATAAGCCATGAAAATGCCAGTTCAACCCAAAAGTCCTTACAAATTAATAGTCAAACTTCACCTGGTGTCCATGACATTTCATCAGACATGAGTGTGAATTAATCTAATAAAAACCAGGGGCTGTCACTACGATTTAAACTAGTATAAAAATCGGGGATATTAGACTATAAAAGTGTACGTGTGACTGAAGAATATATTGTCATACCTCTTTATAATTTCTACAAACAACCACAAGTAGAAGTTAGCTAAGAAAGTTTACTAAGCAACAGAAATTGGCTTGTGAGACTTTGGGAAAGTTATTTCACCTAAGGCTCCATTTCCTCAACTATAATTATGTGATAATAATGGCGATGGTGGTGATGATATTAATAAGCAGGCCGTCCTCGTGGGGTTGTTGTAAGGCTTAAATAAAATACCATGTGTGGATTTGTAATCACTGTATAAAGATGTGCTAGTCTCTGCTCTTGGGCATTTCATTTCTCTTTAATGCAGAGATCATTCCAAACAAACTTATACAGTGCCAACCAGCATATTTCAAAACAAGCAGAAAGCAAGGCTAAATCCAGAAATCCTGCAAAACCATTTTGAATTCCTGGCCAATGGCCGAGGGACTGACACAGGCAAACAGAGGAGATGCAAACAGAACCCAGAGGTTCTCTGCTCCTTAACAAGCAGCTTGAACCCTTAGCAGGGATAATACTTTCAAAATGAATGGAGGTCAAATAAGGAACAGAATTTTTAAAATGCTAATAGGAAAATGGGAAGAAGACGTATGGAATGAACTATCAGAATAGGCAAGTTGCCTAGTGCTTCCAAATCCTTGCCCTGGAAGTACAGCCATCAAATATATGGTGATGGAAGGAGAACGACTTTGGGTGGTGAACACACAACCTGATATATAATAATTACAGAATTGTACACTTGAAATCTATGTAATTTTATTAACCATTGTCACTCTAATAAATTTAATTTTAAAAGACAGTACTGCTTAATCAAAAGATTCTTAGAAAAGTACATTTATACCCGATGCAACTGTATATAATTAACTAAAAACATTTATCACATAACTTGAAAGAACTCTTTTTCTGACCATCCATTGTAAAAAATTTAGTTACCCCATGAAAACCAACACATCTACCCAGTGGAAGGCCGGCCCCCTGACTCTCCCAGGTAAAGACGTGAACAGTGGGTAAATTAATGAATTAGGGCTCCTGTTCTTTGTCAGGATGCTCTGCCTTAATAAAACCACTCGCAACTGTGAATGCAGGAAACTGAATTTCCATAAATAACCTCATTTTCATCTCGCACCTCATCACTTTCAGATAAAAAACCTAGACTCTCCTAGGTCTTCTGTGGGGTACGTTTGTTAGTATCAGGAAACAGTCCATACTTAGGCTCCCAAATCATTCCCTTTCCGAACAGTGCAGTACATTGATTACTAATTAATACATTTGAAAATTCACAGAATGTTAAAATTGAAAGAAACTTAGAAATGCTGGTTTGAACCCCTCATTACCCAGATGGGGGAAAAATAGCAGCCCAGAAAGGCCCAGGTACTTGACCAAAGCTACTCAGCAGATTCACTTCTAAATAACCGCCTGACACAGGAATGAGCACTTTGATGCTTTTTTTCAAGTCTCGTGGTTTTCAGAAAGTTTTTGAAGAACTTTTTTCATTATTTTAAAATGAAACCTTACGTAGAACTCCACTATACAGAGGGTGCCAAAGAAATGTATACGCATTTTAAGAAAGGAAAAAAACTGTATTAAAATTCTAATACTCAATATATACTGATAACAAAAGATGAATACAAGTCACGTGTGTACATTTTGGGGGCACCTCCCGGGATGTATCAATCAGAGATGCCCGCTAAAGGTCACGGGAGGAACTGGCTGGCCAGCCTCTCTTTACCACTCTGGCCATTTGTCTGACCTCCTCCACCCTATCCCCATCTCTGGCTTGCAAACACCTCTGCAGAACCCTGGGACTCAATGCAGCAGAGTCTGAACCTTTGTGCATATCACCACAGGACTGCTGTTTCTGCTGAAATCCTGGGGCTCCTTGTCTGCGCCTTCACTGTTGGGCTGTGTCCTCTGTGATCCCCAGGTGTGCCCTGGGGCCAGACTCGTGTCTTCTGTTCCTCTTCCTTTCCTCCTGCTCCTGCACATACACAACAATGATTTCTCCTGGTGTCTTCTCTCTTTTAGGCTATAGCCATGGACAACTCCATTAACTGCTCTGGATGTCTGCACAAATCTATTTTATTCAAAAATATTATCAAAGCAAAGAAAAACAGATTTTCTGGTTCAGAATGTCACTACTGTTTTATAGTTGGCCCCTTAACTTGGCAGTCTGTTGGGAAGGAAAAAAAAAACCACCAAAAACTGAAAATGTTCTTTGCTGGGGTTTTCATCATTCCGATAGTGGTCTGGGTAGACTCCATCTCCATGGGCTTGAGAACCCTGGGCCTCTCCAGTAGGCTTATTCAAGCCAACATGCATCCTTACATTAGGCTTTGGGAAAGTTGTGGGATTGTAAACCCAGTTCCAGGCAGTCCAACAGAAGTAACAGACAATAAAGGTTATTCTCACTTTATAACTGCCTTTCTTTTCACAAATGCTACAAGCTCAAAGCAAAATCTTTGTTCCCACCCTGTAGTATACAGTATAGGACACAAATACCACTCCCTTCATTTCCCTTCTTCGCTCAATATCCCTCAACCAGGACACTGTTGACATTGGGAAAAGACAGTTGTGTGGTGTGGGATTGCCCTGTACATGGAAGGACATTTAGCGCCACTGCCCTTACTCACTAAACGCCAATAATTCCACTCCCCAATCATTGTGACAACCAAAAACCATCCTATATATTCTAAACACTCCGTGAGAGTGTCAAACCATCTCGATTGAGACCCAAACCCTATTCATCACCTCTCCTATTTTTTCCTTCCTGCCTTTCCCCTGGCCAGGTCAGGTTCCCCTTTCCCTGTCCCCATAACACCTTTGCAGTTTCTCTAGCACTGTCCTAATACAGTGTATTATAGCACTATCCATTTGTGCATTTCCTCACTGCTGTCCACCCTGCACCCTGAATACCTTAAGGGAAGGCATCATACCCAAATTTTCTACCCTATTAAGTGCTCCATAAATGTTCACTGAAAATAGTGGATAAAACAAACAAACGACATATGCAGAGAATTTGATCTATGCTTAGGAAAAAATGTGAACATGTTTTGAAACAAGCAAAATGTTGGAGCTTCTATCTTTTCAACTCCCCGAAACTACCCCAAAATGTGTAATTTTGGAGAGACTATGTGGAAACATTTTTACTCTTTGGAGTAGCCTGTGGTATTAGCTTCTGCCTGCTTTCAAACCTCTTTACTATTAATAGGGAAAAAATAGGTGACTCCACCACCAATCACAAATCCATTCAAACTAATAAGTTCAAGTATCCTTGCAATATTTGAGTAGACAAACTGGTTGATATTAGAAAAGGGGAATTAAAACCCATGTTTTACCTTAAAGGGACTTCAGATAATACAAACATCATAAATGAAGCATAGAACAGTGAAGCAAAAGGCCTCCCCAGGGTGTGTGAATTGTAAGAGACACACATGAAATACAAGGACGCAGGAAAGCATCCATGGATCCCTGATTGTATCTGGTTTCCATATGCTTCAATTTATTTAACCTTCACTATTTAATCTCTTAGGAAGTGGTACTACATTCCTATTTTACAGATCAAGAAAATAAAGTTCCCAGAGATTAGTTAATCTCCTCAAAGTCACAAAATTCCTAAGTAACTGAGCCAGGATTGAAGCTCATCCAGGCTTCAATTTATTCACCTCCAAGCTCTGAATCACCATGCTCAACCATCTCCCATGTCAGGGTTAAACTCTTCCTACCCAATTAAAACATTTACACATGAACTCATATACTGTGTCTTTGCTTCAAGATCATGTTACACTAAGTCTTCATTTGTCACTGCTCCCATATCATGGCTGCTTTCTCAAGAGGAAAACATAAAAGAGAAGGGAGAACATTTTTTGATTACCTACAATGTGTCAGGTAATGTGGTTTATAGTGAAATCTTATTTAATCCTCATTAATACATGTACCTGTGTTTTCAGCTAAGGAAATTAAGATTCCAAGGTCAAGTCACCCTGACAAATTTCATCCTTCTCTGAGGTCATACAACTAGGGAAGACTCAAACTGGGATTCAATGCAAGTAAGTCCCCCTATCCACAATGCCACCTACATAATATTTTAAAATAAAGAAAATATTGGAAAAGACTGGGTTTTCTAAAGTGTGTAGAAATACTGGCTCAGGCAGTATATACAAGATACCAAAAAATCAAGCGAAATTGCCAGTCCTGTTAGGATAATCATTTAGGCTGTTGATGAAAAGCAAATGGTAGAAACTTTTCCAAAGAATAATTGAGTTCCACTAAATTTATTTCTGTATTGTTTGTTTTGTTTTGTTTTACAGAATTAAGAAAAAAAATCTAGCAGGGGGTTTGTTGACTGATATTCATCATCTTCAAACAAATTCTGGCCTATAGCCCATGTTCAAAAACAATTTCCTGATTGACAATTATATTAAATTATGCAGATAGAGCTATAGTTCTCATCTGATTGTACTCTGTGTTTTATAAAGTCTTTTCTAATCAGTAAAGATTAGGTACAATATGTTTTGTATCAGTAATAATAAAACGGCCACGGTATTTAGTACATTTCATTCTATTTTCAAGCATCAGATTCTCAGGTTATTAGATTAGACATGCTACCATTGGGGAGTCTGGCAATTTTTTCTAATTAACAATGACAAAGGAAGACAAAGGGAAATATTGTTTCATGGTCCAAATGTATTCGGAAGCTAATATCTTCTAAGAGACACTACACTTGGTGGAAAACACACACACACATGCATGCGCGCTTGTGCACAGGCTCCAATTTCACCCAATAGCACAAAGCAGGCACTCAATAAAAAAGGAGTTTTCATGAAATCTCTTTTTTTCTCCTGTTTGTGCTTTGGGAGCTATTTTAACACAATTGCAATCAAAATGATCATTGAAAGAATTGTTACAAGTTATACGTGATCACCAATGAAAATAAAAAAGGCCTCTTAAATAACAGTTCCAACGAAATAAATTATGCATAATTCTTACCTTCACAACTCAATGATGCTTGAAATGAAATCCCTCTATACCCTTTATGCAAGTATGTCTCATCAGTATTTAGTGACTTGAAAAAGGGGATTCTTATCAGCAAGATTTCTGCTACGGCACGTTTACCTCTACTTAAGGGGTCAAGAGGTGCTGGATCAATGTATTTAGGTGCTTGAAGCACGCTGTTTCTTAGCTTACAGAAAAATGCTACCTACAGGCTTTTCCTGATCTTAAATAGGGGTGAGAAATGGAAAGAAAAAAATAATCCTCTAAACACAAAGCTTTTTAATTGTATGAAAATCTTCATAAGCCTCAAAATTAGTTTCAAAAGGAAAAATTAAGAGAAAAATCCCTTAATTTCCCTTCTTTCTCTAGTTTCCAATATAAAATGTCTTTCCGAGGCATATTACCAAAATAATTATGGACAAGAATAGATTTAAAGAGCTATTTACACTAAGTCATAGAAATCATAGGTAAGTGTGTGTTTGTGTATGTATACTCATATATATCTACAATGATATATATATATAAAATACATACGATATGTAGATATAAAATATATGCTGATGATATAGATAAACACACACACATATTCATATATGAAATATACAGGGGGTGCCAAAAAAATGTATACACATTTTAAGAAAGGAAAAAACTATTAAAATTCTAATACTCAATGTATGCCAATAACAAAAGATAAATACAGGTCACGTTTGACTTCTACAATTACAAGAGATGCTCACAGTAGTAACCATCAGTGTCCAGACACTTCTGATTATGGCAAACTACTGTTTGAGCAACACTGACCAAAATGTACACTTGTATACATTTTCTTGGCACCCCCAGTATGTATATATGAGGTGTGATAAAGAACTACAGTGAATGTTTAAATTTAAAAAAATGTATTACAGCAAACGACACATTGCCATTAATCCTCAAGACACTCCCCTTGCTTCAAACACATTTATCCCATCGTTCTTGCCACTTTCTGAAGTAGTTCTGGAAGTCCTCTTTCTTGTTTTTAGTTGGGTTGTCGTGGTTGCCTTGATGTCCTGAATCAATTCAAAATGTTTACCTTTCATGGTCATTTTGACTTTGGGGAAGAGCCAGAAGTCACACAGTGCCAGAATCGGTGAAGAAGGTGGATGAGGACACACTGTAATGTTCTTATTTGACAGAAATTGCCGTACCAGAAGCAATATGTGTCATGGAGCCTTTCCGTTGTGATCACAAAATATGGTGAATGCTGCTGCCGAGTGCCATCTGATGGAAAAGCAGGGACCTTCAATATGAGAAGCGGAGTGTGGAACCTTAGTAACAGTGTGTGACAAGTTTCAACTTGTTCGGTGCAGTCAGTTGAGCGTGAGCTAGGTTGAGAGAAAGTGTGTATTAAGGTGTGCGTAAATCATCCATCATGACAGCGCTCCGTGTCATACATCGTTTCTGGTATACAGCAATTTCTGTCAAAAGAAACATTACAATGTGTCCTCATCCACCTTATTCACCAGATCTGGCACCGTGCAACTTCTGACTCTTCCCCAAACTCAAAACAATTCAGGACATCGAGGTGGCCACAACAGCGCAACTAAAGACACTCACAAAAGGGGACTTCCAGAACTGCTTCAGAAAGTGGCAAAAATGATGAGATAAGTGTGTTCGAAGTGAAGGGGAGTATTTTGAGGGGGATTAATAGCAATGTATCTTTTACTGTAGTACATCTTTTTTATTTAAACATTCACCATATTGTTTGATCACACCGCATATGTATCTCTATATCATCAGTGTATATTTTATACATGTATGCATGTGTGTATATATCAGAAGTATATACTTCATATATATATATATATATATATATATATGTATATATGTATATGATTTCCATGACTTCCTGACTTAATATAAATACTTCAACGTATCTAATCTTGGTAATATGCCTGGGAAAGATATGATAGCTGACAATTGTTATAGTGCTATGTGCTAAGTAGGCACTGTTCTAAATGCTTTTCATACTAACTTATTTATCCTCATAAGACAGGTAATAATATGATCCTCATGTTACAGGTAGCAAACTGAGGCAGAGACTCTCCAAGTCACAAGGGAGTAAGTGCTCGAGTTAGCGTACAAACTCAGGCAGCCTAGTCCAGAATTTGCACACTAACAGCAAAAGCTACTGCACAGAGACCAGAAGACGCTGCATGTGCTAATGCCCACTGCTTTCCAACTTCTTCAATATGCTCACCTTTGCTCCTCACCACTAGCCATCATGGCTTTTTTCAGTGCATTCCATTTCCTGTGCCAGCTACTAAGTCTTTACATGTATTGTTCACTCACATTGGACCATTCTTCCCTCTCTTCCTTTTCAATCTCAACTCAATGTGCCACTTTCCCAGAAGCAGCCTTCCATGACCTCTCTAACTACCTACTGCCCCACTCAAGGTTCTTTAAGTACACTGTGTTTCCTTTGGAGAACAAGATTACACTTGTCTGTGCAGTCATGTGATTAATGTCAGTATCTACCGCTGAACAGTCATCTCTAAGACGGCAGAAACTGGGTCTGCTTCTGTTGATCTCCAGTGTTTTCTGCCAGTATCCAAAACATCATGTGCACTGAATGAATGTATGGAGGGACAGACTACTATTGTATCCTCTGAGCAGATAAGTCATTCAGATGGGTTTTTCTTAATTTGAAGAATGAAGTGGTTATGTATAAAAGAGGGCCGAAAGGAGAGAAGATGTGTCAGAGAATGAATGGTTAGAGAGGGGTGGGGCGTGGACTTCATTCATCCATACGGCTGACACTCACCTCCCCATTAAGTATCAAGTAATGTGGATGTCTTGATGTGGACAGTTCTGGAAGGAAATGGTTCTGCTACGAGTAATTAAACAAAAGCAATATAATCAAATGACAACTGGTAGAAAAAGGAGAATGGGGGAACAAATCAACTCAACATGGGCCACAGTTAGAATGGTTTTAGTGGCAAGGAGATTTCCAGCTAAGGCTAGGAGGAGGTGTGTTTTTTAAGAGGATGGAAAACAATTAGATAAAATCTTATGTTCAAAGTTATACGCCCATAAGAAAATAGTGTTTGAGGTGCCACAAAGGGTTTGAAAATGCGGGAGTGAAGAGTGAAGCTGGGGCTTAGTGGAAGGGGTGGAGGCTAAGAAGTCTCCAGATCCTGGAGGAAACTATGCCATGCACAATACTTCTGCCTTGGTCCTATGGTCAATGAAGAAATTCTGAATAGTTATAAATGTAGGACAAACATGATAGTGAAATGGCCTAGACTGTTGTTCCATGTCGAAAACTTTTTTCTTCTCTTAACTTCAAAAATTATTCTTGCCTTTCCCACCCTTGATGTGTTTGGCAAAGCTCCCTGCACTCCCTGTATTTGGTCCCTCACCGTTTCTTTCACTCTGATGACTTTAGAAATCACCTCCATTGAGGTGATTCTCCAGACACCATCTCTAATTGTGTTCCCTCCCTTTCCTGAGTTTTACCTTCACACTTTTTACCTCACACCTGGGCACTCTATCTCTGTTTTAGCCTTCCCTTGTCCCATCCCTTCAGTAGCTCCCCTTTATGACTTCTCATGATCTCTTAATATAATTTCACTCAGGATTGAAGCCTCACACTCACATCTCCTTCTCTTGTTGGACAAGGGAAAACATTATGTTTATGAATATTAGAAAAATGTTCTGGTAGCAATGTAGAAACTGTATTTAAGTGGAAACTGAAAAGGGCACTAGAAAGATGACTGCAGCCTTCCATCTATCTCTTTTCACCCTTATGAAGCTCTTTAAAAGTGACCTACTCTGGGGAAGGCTCTTAGCTCTTGGATGTCGGTAGGGCAATCACATACAGGTGTATAGGTTGTACACTGCACATAGGTACAGGGGTTTAACAGGGGTTGAAATCCAGGCCACAATCTTGCTAACCATATATTCAGTTGTCAGAAAAGTCATGATGCATTTTTGCAATGAAAAACAGAAAAAATACATCATGACTTTTCCAACAATCCAATATTTTTTATCTGTGCAGAGGGTGGAACCTTATTCTAACTCAACAGTGGCTCTGTATATAGAAGTCTAACAGTCAGGCAAAGTTGAAGATAACCCTGGAATCACACAACGCATATGTAGGAGGAAAAAGAGGAAAGTTCATTCTGCCCAGTAACAGATACACTGAAGCCCTGAAGTCATTTGTACCTTTGACAATTGGAACAGAGGACCCCAAGCTGATTACGTGCTATACCTTTAAGTGAAGCTTGCCAACAAATATGCCCTGTCCTCTTACTCAGAGTCTACTGTCAGGCTTCTCACTGAAGAGCAAAATGGGAATTAGGGAAATAGACAGTCATAACACAATACCAGTAGAAATTCATACCAGCTTACAGAATAATCAATACACTACTGCCTAGGAAACACCTGCCAGTCCTATACACTAATCAATCTAGTCTTTGAAAAAGTGTAAACAACTGATATAAAATATAAACTAAGGTAAACCAACAGCACAAAAGAGAACAACCAAGACAAATAATTAGAACTGACACCAGAAGAAATAGAAATAATTTAGTATACAGAAGAGGATGTTTTAGGTTTGATAGTCACAGAGATTCCAAAGGCTATTGCACAAATGTTAGCAATGCTTGAATCTAGTTGGGGGGTATTAGGTTTCATTATACCCACTTTTCAATATTTCTTTGTGTTCAGAACATTTGTGCTTTTTAAAAAAAAGTTAACAGGCAAAAGGACACTGTCTCTATAAAACAAGGACAAAGACAAGCTACTACAATTGAGGAATGAAAAATAAAATTTCTGAAATGGAATGGGGTGATTATTAGAATAGTTCTAAAAACCAAAAAGGTAAAAGGCTACCAAATGCTAAAGAAGATAATTTTTTTTAAGGTTTTATTGGGAATTTGGGGGAGGGAAGCAGCGTTGGGAAATCAGGAAAGGGGAACAGGTAAGTTGCTGTCCATTTTTTGTTCTTCAGTCTAGTTGTGGAGAACATTGCTTCACTGGCCCATGTTGGTATTATCATTGCACTCTTCCCAGGTGAGGCAGATCAGTCGCCAGCCACTGGATGGCCACTCATGGCGGCTCTTGGCAGCTCACACCAGCTGACAGCCACTCATGCTGGCTGCCAGCCACTCATGGTAGCTTATGGCAGCCCACTGCAGCTTCACTGCAGCCTACACCATCGCCGGAGACTCATGGCAGCCCAGCTCAAGGTCAAGCTGTTGTTCACCATCTTAGCTGTAGAGAGTGCAGTGTCACTGGCCCTCATGTGGGATCCAAACCAGGGCCCTGCTGCTCAGAGCTGGCATCCCAAGCCAACTCTTAACCAACGTGCCACTCGGCCGGCCCAGGACAATAACTTTTAAAAGAAGAATTTTTTAAAAGTTTCAGGTATATTATTGTGAAGTTTTAGAACACCAAGTATAGAGAGAAAAATAAAACTATTACAGAGAAAAACAATAGGTTACCTATAAAAAACTAGATCAAATGGAAAACAGACCTCTGAACACAATACTGAACACTAGAAAACTATGTAGAAATGCATTCAAATGTCTGAGGGAAAATAATCTTGAAGCCAGAATTGTATAACCAGTAGATAGAAATTAACTTGGGGACAAAATACAGTTTGAGTCATGTAAGACTCAAATAATTCACCTCCCATGCACACAATGACAGCCAAGAAAAACCAAAATAGGAAGAAAGCTCAAAAGAAATTAAAGAGAAGCAATGAGTCCTTGACATTGGGACATTTTTCTTTGATTAACAAAGATTTAATGATATGGAATTAGCTTCTTTCTCCATAAGTCCTAATCAATATTTGGAACTGTTTTATGTACAGTTTAGATAATCATAATATTATGCTATTTTATTGAATTTATAGACAAAGCAAAGGAGGCTTGAAGATATGGAACTATCTCTAGTATAAATGGTAAAAAATCAAAAATGAGGAAAAAAATATATGCTTAACAAAATCAATAAGCTTACAGCAAAAATACTCAAAATTTCTCATTTTTTTATATCAGGAGCCAACAGTTTGAACACCAACTGGATAACAAAGAAAAGTATGTCATCTGAAATCATAAGCTGTTAAACATGGATACATATCAGGCATCGGACAGGGCTAATGTTACAGTCAAGTTTTTAAGATTACAGAGACTGGAACATTTTTAACTTTTTAAATTCCTATATAAAAGGGACATATTGTAAAATGAGCTTACATAAGGTGGCAATAAATGTTCCTTTTAAAATATTTTCTCTTTTCATATTTTCCACCCCAGGAAGCTTCAATACAGTGGCAGGTGTATTTTATATAAATGACCAAAATGTAACAGTATAAGTATGCCTCACATCTTGATCTCAATCTGTTTCCATTAGAAAATTAAACCGCCTTGCTTGTAGCAGATAATCTTTCCACACGTACTCTGTCAGATGGCCTCTGTATGCGGCATATTCATTTGAGCCTTACAGCTCCTAAAGTTAGAGTGACCTCTCTAGGCCTCGCTCTTGGGACATCAGTGTTTTTCCAACACAGGCTCTGTCTTTATATTTTGCCAGCTGACTATGAAATTCACTTGACTACAGTGAAATCTGGCTTTCATGAGGAGTTCAGGAGTTAACTGTTACCGAAAAAAAAAAAAATCTGTAGGAGGAAAAGTCTGTCATGGTTAATGATATGATTTATTGCAATTACAGAAAACTACCCTGATTGTTCAAATTGTGGTCTGTGGGCCTCAGCCAGATTAAATGCCAGGCTGCAACTAGCACCGGAGAGGTAATCAAATAATGTCCTTTGCTAAATAACACTGTTCTTAATTCACTTTTTAAGGTATAAATTGGTAATGATATGATTGACAGAAACAAACCCCAAGGATTTTAAAAAATAGATTATGCAATGAAAATGGACCTGGTGTTAGCTGACCAAAACTGGCATTTTAGGCACTTTTTTTCTTCAAAGATATTTGAAGTTTCATATGTCAAATACAGCCAAACATTTCACATAACCTAAGATCTAGTTGTTTCAAAATATAACATCACCATTTATGAATGTTTGTGTGCCCCCAAATCCATATGTTGAAATCCTAACCCCCAAGTATTGGTATTAGGAGGTGGGCCTTTGGGGGGTGCTTAGGGCATGAGGGTGGGGCCCTCATAAACGTGATCAGTGGCTTATAATTCAGACCCTCAAGAGCTCTCCCTCCCTCTTTTCATCATGTGAGGATACAAAGAAAAGTTGGCCATCTGCAACCCACAAGGGGGTCCTCACTTGAACCTGACCATGCTGGCATCCTGATCTTGACTTCCAGCCTCCAGAACTGTGAGAAATTTCTGTTGTTTATAAGCCACTTGGTCTGTGATATTTTGTTAGAGCAGCCTGAACTAAGACACTCATCATTCAAGAATTTTGAGGAAAAGAGAACATCTGCCAAATAAATCAAGGAGTAAGGACAGTTAGCTTGGAAAGAAAAAGGAGTAAAATAGAGGTAATATGTATATTCAATTAAATATGATCCACTCAGAAGATAATCTGCCTGAACTAACAGATTTGAGAGCAAGGAAGGAGACAGCATTTTTCAAAGTCTGTCAAATGTCACAATGACTTTGTTCTAGTTAAAATAAAGAATTAGTCACCTATGTTGTCGGTGATAAATGTGGAATCCTCAATTATGAGAACAGCCAATATGGATGCTTGCTATGTGCATTTTCTTCTAAAAACTCTGTAAGATGGGGGGCCAGCCGAGTGGTGCGTTGGTTAGGAGTTGGCTTGGGATGCAAGCTTTGAGCACCAGGCCTGGGTTCGGATCCCAGATGAGGGCCAGTGATGCTGCGCCCTCTACAGCTAAGATGGTGAACAACAGCTCAACCCGGAGCTGGGCTGCCGTGAGTCGCAGGCAACGGGATAGGCTGCCGTGAGCTACCATGAGCGGCCGGTAGGTGACGTGAGCGGGCGTGAGCCACCACGAGCGGCCGTCCAATGGCCGGCGAGTGACTGCCTCACCTGGGAAGAGCATAATGATAATACCAACATGGGCCAGTGAAGTGACGTCCTCCATAACTAGACTGAAGAACAAAAGGACAGCAACTTGTCTGTTCCCTTTCCCCGATTCCCCAACGCTGTTCCCCTCCCTTAATTCCCCAATATAATCTAAAACAAAAAAAAACCTCTGTAAGATGGCTTTTGATATAATCCATTACCATCCCTCGCACGTCCAGATCCAAGCATTTCCAAACAACTACTAAAGGGTATACATTAATTACAGCTCACAGTGAGGACACCAGGATCATAAAAGGCTTTATTGCATCTTTCCAAGAAGCATGAAATCAAGCTTTGTTCTAAAGTTAAGTGACGGGATAAGCTTCGATCTTGCCTATGCTGAATTTACAACCTACTGAGGAAACAGAATGGACAGAAACACCACAAATAATTCACTAAGATTCCAATGACACAAGGAAAATATTAAAATATATCCACATAATTTAGATACATTAACACACAAATCAGTTTGAGTGTATGAGGAAGTATGAGATGTAGATTGATTTGAATTAAGGTAAACCAAGAAAAAGCTGTTATTCTCTAGACATTAGAAAAAATGTGAAAGAAATGTGAAATATCAGACAAAAGGGGAGAAATATAGAGGTCCTGCTCTAATTTGCAACTTTGGCTATGGAATGGGGCTTGATCATATCAGGGGTATTTATCTGCAGAAGTACTTGACTGTCAGACCCACTCAGAGAAATAAGAACTGAGGTAAGTAGTGAAGTTGAGGCCAAAATTAAGTATGAGAATGATGGCTGACAGGAATCAAAATCAGAATCAAGTTTTTTAAAAGAAAAAAATAGTAAGATTGATAAATAAGTAAATGACAAAAATCAGAAACCAAAAGAAACAAATAATAGAACGGAGGCTAAGAGAGATGAAGAGTAAAGGAAATGTCCCATTAATTTGAAGTCTTGCTGGCTGTGTGCAGACTGGACTTTTCAGTCTCCCAAGAAAGCATTTAATTGTGCATCTATTTGGTCTGTGTTTGTGTTCTCCCTAAACTCAACATTCATTTGAGGCAGGAACTCTCACTACACAAAAGCAAGCCCTGGTTGTCCTTAGAAAGTCTCTGAGGTAAAAAATCTGAGGTTGGTAACTATTCTCAAAAATGTATTATGTTTAAGAAAAGCTTGGTGATTTTTTCTTCATCTTTCTTTAATATAGCAATATTTATCTGTCTCCAAACAGATTTGTTTCTGTTATTCTTTATATTGGCTTATCAGTTACAGCTTCTCTTTCACTCCTGAAATACTGTCAGATGATTTTCTAATACTGTCAGTTGTTTTAAAGATGCTACCACTAGGGAGTAACCAAGAGTAAATATTGAGATTCTTTGTACATAGAAGGAAAAAAGAAAGAAAAAAAATCTTCCAGCTAATATAACTTAACATGTCTAGTTTAAGCCAATGATAAGGTTGTTACTAGGAGAACTTTTTGTGTTTAGTTACTGGGTTGTATTGATGAATAAGTCACAATTCCTTAGTTTAGGATATAAAAAGCCACAAAAGAACATCTTTGTGACCCTAATTATATATATATATATATATATATATATATATATATATATATATATATATATATATGGTTAATTTTATGTGTCAACTTGACTGGATCATGGGGTGCCCAGATATTGGCTAAACATTATTTCTGAGTATATCTGGATGAGATTAGCATTTGAGTTGGGGGGATCAGTGAAACCATTTGCGCTCTCCAATGTGGATGGGCATCATCTCATCCTTTTGAGGACCTGAATAAAACAAAAAGGCCGAGGAAGGAAAAATGCAGCCCTTCCTGCCTGATGGCTGAGCTGGGACACTGATCTTCTCCTGCCCTCCACACTCCTTCCCTGGGTCTCAAGCTTGCAGGTAGCAAGCATATCTGGGGCTTTTTAGTCTCCATAATTGCATGAGCCAATTCCTATAATAAATCCTTCATTCATATACAGAGGATGTCAATAAAATGTATACACATTTTAAGAAAGGAAAAAAAACTATTAAAATTGTAATACAATGACGCTAGCATTCATTTGATTAACGCCATCTTTTGAGCGAACGTCATACTACACATTGCTATCATAATTCAACTTCGAAAAGTAATACATTGATCATAACACTTCTTAAAATGTGCACTTTTTTTTGGCACTCACGGTATATATATGAATGAATGAGGTTACAAAGCAACTAAGAGAACTGATTTCTAAAGGGTGACAAATCCATTTGAGGACAGGATGGGAGACACAAACTGTTCCACTCTTTGCAGACTAGGGGAGAAAGAGGTGGCAAATTTAAAAGCAGGGGGAGGGGAAAATCAATTGAAAGATTAATGCATTTTTAAAGACTGAAGGTGGACTAGCATGACAGTTTAGAATTTATGGGAGCCCCAGACAAAAGTGGAGTCCCTACCCGCTCACCAACTCTCTTCTGTAGTCCTCCACTGGGTGCTTCAGAGAAAGATTGAAGGCAGGGCAGGTAACCCGAGAGCCACCTCACGCCTGATGGCACAGGGTGCAGAGCCTGACAAGGAATGAGAGTAGATGGAGCAGAACTGCCTAGAGAAGGTAGTCTTTACTACATCTATGGAAATCATACAATTATTTCCCTTCTTAGCTATTGAAATAATAAGTTAGTGCTTTTTCTAATATTCTTAGAATGAAACCTTATTGATTTTAAAAATATTCTGTTGGGATCTGTTTACTAACTCTTAACATTTTTACATCAATATTCACAACTGAGACTGGTTACACATTTTTATAACTAATACATTTTTATTCAATCTTTATCAATTTGGGGATCAATCATGAATATAATTTAAAAAACAAATTTGAAAAATGTTGCTTATTCTGCTTTGGAATAGTTTTTGTGTTCTATTTTAATATTTTGACTTTTGAAAAATTTGGTAGACTTATCTTGTGATGCTATCTGGTGCTTTTATTGGGGAAGCTCTTTAAATAGTTTCTCCTATGATAATTTTTCTGTTTAGAGCTTCCCCTTCCAATAGAACCAATTTTGTAAGTTTCATTTAAAAAAAATATATTTGGTATTTACTCTGTTTTTTTTCCCCTAAAGTACGTAGTACAAAGTAGTCTCATGATTCTTTGTAATGTCTTGTCTTTTGATATTTAGTTCTTCTTTTCAATTCTAGTTTTCTGTATTTGTGCTTCCTCCTTTTTTCCTAGATTAGGTCAGCTAATGGTTTCTCTGGTGGCACCAGGCTTTCTTTGACTTAAAGCCACATGACTCCAATCTCTGGTCCCGTGGTCACACTGCCTCCTCTTCTCTCTGGGGTATGGCCCTCTGTCTCTCTATTATAAGGTCACTCATCATTGGAGATAGCCTCACTGGAAAATCCAGGAGAAGCTCCTCCTCCCAAGATCCTAAACTTAATCACATCTTTTTTCATATAAGATACTATTCGCTCTTTCACCATATAAGGTAATACTCATTCTTTTACCATACAAGGTAAGATTCACAGGTTCTAAGAATTGGGAGAGGGATGTATCCTTTTGGATAGCACTACTCAACCCACAACATTTTTATTTATATAATCCATGAAATATGAATAGGGTAGATTTTTTTTTCATAGGAGAAAAACTAACACAATCTCTAAGAAGTTGGGTTACCATCTTAATATAAAATTATTGTAGTCTATAGTATCTTGATGTCTTTATTCAGGGTGATTTTTATAAGCTGATGTTTAATAAAAATAAACATTCATATTTTAAGACTGAACAATAAAGATATTCTTTTTTGTCACTTGATCATTGTTCCTATAGGCTGCTTGATCATTGTTCCTATAGGCTGTATTATTTACTTCTAAGTCTCCAAAAGGTCTAATAAGAAAAAGTTTGAGTTCAACCTCACTATAAAATAAATAAAAACTACAATGAGATACCACCTCACTCCAGTCAGAATGGATATCATAAGTAAATCAACAAACAACAAGTGTTGGCGAGGTTGCGGAAAAAAAGGGGACCCTGGTGCACTGTTGGTGGGACTGCAGATTGGTGCAGCCATTATGGAAATCAGTATGGAGGTATCTCAAAAAACTGGAAATGGAACTACCTTATGACCCAGCAATTCCATTCTGAGGTATTTATCCAGAGAAACCCAAGACACTAATTCGAAAAAATATATTCACCCCTATGTTCATTACAGCACTATTTACAATAGCCAAGACTTAGAAACAACTGAAATGCCCATCGGTAGATGACTGGATTAAGAAACTGTGGTACATTTACACAATGGAGTATTACTCAGCTATAAAGAATGAAATCGTACCATTTGCAACAATATGGTGCTAAGTGAAATAAGCATTGTGCTAAGTGAAATAAGTCAGTCTGAGAAAGATAAATACCATATGATCTCACTTATATGTGGATTCTAAAGAACTGAATAAACGAGCATTGTTAACAGAAACAGTCTCAGGGACATAGAGGAAAAACTGAGGGTTGCTAGATGGGACGGGGTGGGGATGAGAGAGAAGAGGAAGAGATGAGACAAAATAAATTGGTAACTACAATATTGCCACAGAGATATGAAAGACAGTTTGGGGAAAGTAATCAATAATGTTGTAAATATTTTTTAGGGGGCCAGATGGTCTCATGTCTTGTTAGGGAAACCACTTCGTGGACAGCGTAGAGGATTGACCACCGCACTGTACATCTGAAGCTGCTGTTGAACAATATTGTATGTCAACTAAGATTTGATTTATATGTGGTTACGGAATGTGGAGTACAGTGCGGGGAGTGGAGTCGATGGAATTGTGATAGATATGTATGATTCGGGGGAAGGGCGGTTCATTGGGGGAGGGGGTGTTCACTTTGTGAGGGGTGAAATGTATAACTATTACATTGTTTTGTACACCTAAAACTAATAAAAAATAAAATAAAATAAAAACAGAAAAAGTTTGAGTTTCCAGATTCTACTGATATTTTTTAACTTAAAAATCATACTATTCCAACATAAAACAAAGCATATTGTATTAAGGCTACTTTTACACACCATGAATTAACTTTTATTTGCAAATATTCTGCTCTAGTCTAAAGAAATTTATATGAAGCAATTTCCGTAAGGCAGAGTGCAAAAGTCAGAGCTATGCAAAAACATGTATTTTAAGAAGTGTCAATCCCCTCCCCGCAATCATTTCTACCCTTTCCACCCGATTCCCATCCAACCCCTTTAGGTACCAGTATAATTAGTCTTTCATTTATCCTTCTTTCCTTCTTGTTGGTATATATTTCAGATGCACGTTATTTTCTTATTTCCCATTATTTCTCATATAAAAGGTGGGACTTATATTCTTTTCCACTTTGCTTTTCTCACTTATCCTGAAAAATCATACCACAGTGGCTCACAGATCTTCCTCATTTGTTCTATACTTGCCCAAGTCTCCACTTCATGGATGTAACACAGTTTATTTTATCAGTCTCTCCAGTGTTTCAGCGTTTAGGTCATTTTCAATATTGTGCAATTACAGATTACACTGCAATGAAAAAACTTCACATATGTGTTTCCACATTGTTTAAGGGGTACCTTCTGGGTAAACTCCTAAAAGTGGAATTGCTGGACCAAATGACAAATACTAATGCACATGTAGTCTTTTTGTTTTGCTTTGGTTTAGATAATGCTAAACTCACCTCCAGAAGACTGTACCTATTTGCATTTCCACCACAAATGTGCTGCGTACATGTATCCTCACAGAAGCAAAAACAGAAAGTGATATTGTTATACATTTTAACTTTTGCCAATCTGATAGATAGGAAATGATAACTCAGGGTACTTATATTTTTCCTTTTCCTATTAAAGTGAGGCTAAATAATTTTTCATATGTTGAAGGGCCATTTTATATGTTTTTCTGTGAATTGTCTGTTCATGTCTTCTGCACAGTTTTCTATTGGATTTTAGTCTTTTTCCCTCATTTCTTAAAATTTCCTAATACATTAAGGATATTAACACTGTGATATGTATTGCAAAATTTTCTCTCAGTTTGTCAGTTACGTTTTGGATTGCTAATGCTTATAGTTTTCTGCATTGAATTTTATTCATCATTTCTTTTATTGCATCAGTGTTTTGAGTCCCAATCACCTTTTCCTTCATGCAGGTAAAAGAAGAATCATGTATGTTTTCTTCTGGAATTACTTTAGATTTTATATTTAGATTCCTGATCCATCTGGAGCTTATTCTTGTGTATGATGTGAGTTATGGATCTGCTTTTATCTTTTTCCAAATGGCAAAACAGTTGCCCAGAATCACTTATTAAAAAGCCCATTCTTTGCTCTGATGATCTAAGATGACATCTTTATAATACACATATATTATAGTTCCAGATATTCTTGAATCTATTTCTAGGCTTTTCATTCTATTCTATTGATCTTTCTCTTTATGTTTTAATTATAGAGGCATTGTTTTTTTAAATATGGTAGGGCTACACTTTATGCACAGCTTTTCTTTTTTTAGTGTTTTCCTGGCTATTTATTGCTCTATACAAACTCTCCTATTAAGTCCAATTCCACTTAAACAAAAGGCTTGTTGATATTTTATTTAAATTGTGTTAATTTATAAATTAGCTTAGGAAGAGTGACAGCTTTATGATGTGAGTCATAAAGGGAAAACGAGAACAGGGAAAAAGGTTTTAATTTATTCACATATGTTTGTGTTTCCAGGAATGTTTTAAAGATTACTTTAGTTTTTGTAAATTTAATGTTGAATTAACTTTAAGAGCTTAATCTCCTTTGTTGCTATTTAAATGGGGTTTTTGTACCATTATATCCATAAATTGGTTATTATTTCTGTATCTGAAGACTAGCAATTTTCAATTTCCTTATGTTAATTTTATATTCTGCTACTTCATTGAATTCTTTTTATTATTTGAGCAAGTTTTACCATTGTTTCTCTAGGGTTTTCCAGGTACATGGTCATATTATCTGCAAATAGAAATTGTTTTATTTCTTTTTCCAGTTCTTATCCCTCTAATTGTCTTGGCTATTACTTCCAGAACAAGGCTTAATACTAATAGTAGTGGATAGCAGGCATATTTCCCTTGTTCGTACTCTTAGTGGACATGTCTCTAGTGTTTTCTCATTAAGATGCTTGCTTTAAGAATGAGTTACATATTTTTAATTAAGTTGGATTTTGTCCAAAGGTTTTTTTTTTAGCATGTCTGGAAATATTCATATGATCTTTTTTCTCTTTAGATCTTTTAATACAGTATGTTATTTTCCTGGATTTCCTAATAGTAAACCAAGCTTATGCTCCTGGAATAAATGTCATTTAATCATAGTTTGTGTTTTTTTTATAGTGATGTTGGATTCTGTTTGTTAATGTTTTATTAAGTACTTCTGCATCAATATTCATAAGTGATATTGGCAATAACTTTCTAATTATACTGTCATTACTTACTTCCTTAAAAGAATTTTGATGCTCTGGAATAAGTTATAGAGCACTGGGCCTATCTGGTCTTCAAAGGTTTGGGAGAACTCCCCTGTGAAGCCATCCTTGTGGAGATGCTCTCTTATAACCTTCTCAATTTCACTGAGGGAAATTGGTCTATTTAAACTTCTATGTCTAACACAGTCAACTTCTTTAGAAAAATGTCTGTTCCATATAGGTTTTCAAATTTATCTGCACTGTTGTTGGCAAAGGTGTCTCTAATGATTTTTTTAAAACTCTTCGTTTTCAATGATTATTTCCCCTTTCCAATTCTCATTTTGAATATTTGTGCTTTCTCCCTTTTATTTTTCATTAGATTAGTGGTTTGTATATTAACTTTTTCAAAAACCATGGTTTTCACTTTATTAATTATGTTTACTTTTGTTTATTTGCCTCCTTTTCCATTCTTTCTTTTTTCCTTTCTTTTTTGATATTTTCTAGCATTTTGAGTTTGGAGTTTGTTCATTTTCATTCTTTCATTTCCATTGATAAAAGTGTTTAAGGCTATGAGTTTTCCTCTAGTCACTGCATATACATATATATGTATATATATATATACATATATATGTATACATATATGTATTTATATGTATATATGTGTATACACATATATACATATATATATCATGTAATACTTTTCTTCTATTCAAATCCCCGTTTTTGACTTAGTGTAAGATGCACAATTATCATCAGTCCTCTCACTGAAGTTCATTCACTCATGTCTCAGTGAGATTCTAGTAGATTCTCAAGGACGCCTAGATACAAATTCCTGAGTTCTTGCATATTTAACAAACAACAGTGCTATTCTATCGCTGATGTACTTTGCATGTTATTTTTGAACCACAGACATTTTTTTGATTTTGAGTGTCTACAGCTAGCCTAGTACCCGTGCCTTTGTATGATATTTCATCTTTTTGCCATGTAATTTGGAGGACTTTTTAAACTATCTTTATAAACTGTAATAAGCTTTACTAATAAGAGAGGTCTCAGAGTTAGTTGGTATGGGTCAATATTCCGTGGTACCTACTAAGTCTTTTCAATATGTAGATTCTGAAATTTTATTTACAGAAAACAAGGGTTTAAAAAAAAAAAAGAAAGAAAAACAAAAACAAAAACATAGTTTTAAATATTAATGCTGTCCATTGCTCTGAATATGTTTTTTCAGGGGCTCTAGTTATACCTAATAAATAATCTTTGCCTATTTTTAATTTCAAACACCTTTTTCTTTTATCCTTATTTCTTTTTAACCTCGTATTTTATTCTCTTGGTATTCTCCTGATTTTCTTCAGTGCTCTCATTAAGATTTTGTTTGAATATCTTATTCCTTAGGAAATTCTTAAATTAGTCTTCATTTTTTATGTAATTTAGATTGCTTCTTCTGTTTTTCCTGAATTTAATCAACCCTAATTTTAGACTTTTTTATTTGTGTCCATTTCTGTTCTTGGTTTTTAAATGTCTGTTTCAAAGTGGTTTTCTTTTCAAATCCCCAAATGCTTACTTGAGAATATTTCATTCCTTTTCATTTAGTGAGTGGAATTTTCATCAGCTGAATTAATTTGATTCTCATTTCCTGCTATATTTTTATGTTAGTTATATATAAATGAAAGTGTTTCTGCCTCTGCATTGCTGTCTACAGACAAACTGGTGGTTTGGAGTGGTTTAAGAAATCCCTAGTTCAAGAGTACACTCTTCTATCAGGGTATTGAAATGTGGATGATTTATTGGATGGTGCCTTTTTCGAAATCAGGGCTATAGGGGTGGGCTGTTTGATCTTCGCTTTTTTCTTTTGTCTTGTAAGATCACAAATATGCTTTCTTTTATTTCTACTCAACATGTGGTTGTCAAAGGGTGCTTCTCCGTTTTAAATTTGTTTCCTGAAGTGTCACCTTTCCAAAATGCCTCTTGACACACTGTTTGCAATTTTAAGTTTCTTCCCTGTTGTCAGTCTCCTGATCCACAGGGTCACTTTTTTTCCCCCCCCATTATCTTCACTTTTATGGTGGACTTTCTCTTTATGGTGATAGTTCTAGATGAGTATCAGGCCTGTTGCTAGTTCTTCCTTTTCAGGGACTGCTCTTGTAATCCACAAGGGTTTAGGGCAGAAGGATGGAGATAACCCACTGGTATTCTGTATTAATTTTGTAGTTGCAGATATTTTAAGTTTAGACAGTATTTATCATCCTGTTACGCTGAGAGCATGAGTTTTAGTTCTTGTTATTTTTGTTTTGGGGGGAGAATATGTTGGGAGAGTAAGACGGATACCATTACTTTACCTTAACTACCCAACAAATTAAATGTTTAATACTATTGTGTCACCATGGAACATTTTCCAAGATAGACCACACGTTAGGCCACAAAACAAGTCTCAATAAATTTTAAAAAACTGAAATCATATCAAGTGTCTTCTCTGACCACAGTGCTATGAAATCAGAAATAAATTACAAGAAAAAAACTGGAAAACACACAACTACATAGAGGCTGAAAAACATGTTACTTAACAGCGAGTGGGTCAAAACTGATATCAAGGAGGAAATCAAAAGATACCTCGAGACAAATGAAAATGAAAGCACAACAACCCAAAATCTTTGGGATGTAGCGAAAGCAGTCCTAAGCGGGAAGTTCACAGCAGTGCAGGCCTATCTAAACAAACAAGAAAAATCTCAAATAAACAGGTTATCCTTACACCTAGTTGAACTGGAAAAAGAACAGCAAACTAAGCCCAAAGGGAATACAAGGAAGAGGATAATAAAGACCAGAGTGGAAATAAATGAAATAGAGACCAGAAAAACAATACAAAAGATCAGTGAAGCCAAGAGCTGGTTTTTTGAGAAGATAAACAAAATCAACAAACCTCTACCCAGACTCATCAAAGAGAAAGAGAGAGAGAAAGAGAGAGAGAGAGAGAGAGAGAGAGAGAGAGAGAGAGAGAGAGAGAGAGAACTCAAATTAATAAAATCAGGAATGAAAGAGAAGTGACAACAGACACCACAGAAATACAAAAAATTTTAAGAAAATACTATGAGCAACTATATGCCAACAAATTTGAGAATCTAGAAGAAATGGACAATTTTCTAGAAGCATACAACTTTCCAAGGCTAATTCAAGAAGAAACAGAAAATCTGAATAGGTTGATTACTACCTAGGAAATTGAATCAGTAATCAACAAGCTCCCAAAAAACAAAAGACCTGGACCAGATGGCTTCACAAGTGAAATTTAACAAACATTTAAAAAAGAATTATCTCCTATTCTACTCAAACTATTCCAAAAAATCCAGATGGAGGGAAGGCTCCTAAACTCTTCTTATGAGGCCACTATCACCCTGGTCCCAAAATCAGACAAACACATTACAAAAAAAGAGAACTACAGGCCGATATCCCTAATTAGCATAGATGCAAAAATCCTCAAAAAATATTAGCAAACAGAATTCAGCAATACATTAAGAAGATCATACACTATGATTAAGTGGGGTTCATCCCTGGTATGCAAGATTGGTTCAATATCTGCAAATCAATTAATGTGATACACCACATCAACAAAATGAAAAATAAAAATCATATGGTCATATCAATAGATGCAGAAAAAGCATTTGACAAAATACAGCAGCCATTTATGATAAAAAAAATCTTAGCAAAGTGGGAATAGAGGGATCATACCTCAACATAATAAAGGCCACATATGATAAACCCACAGTTAACATCATACTCAATGGGGAAAAGCGAAAACCATTCCCCTTAAGATCGGGAACAAGACAAGGCTGTCCACTTTCTCCACTTTTATGCAACATAGTTCTGGAAGCTCTAGCCACAGCAATCAGACAAGAAAAAGAAATAAAGCCATCCAGATTGGTAACGAGGAAGTAAAATTGTCATTATATGCACATGTCATGATACTATACATAGAGAACCCCAAAGACTCTACCAAAAAACTATTGGAACTGATAAACGAATTCAGTGAGGTAGCAGAATTCAAAATCAATATTCAGAAATCAGTTGCATTTGTATATACCAACAAACTATCAGAAGGAGAAATTAAGAAACAGTCCCATTTACAGTTGCTTCAAGAACTATAAAATACTTAGGAATAAATTTAACCAAAGAAGTAAAAGACCTGCACTCAGAAAATTATAAGACACTGAAGAGAGAAATTACAGATACAAATAAATGGAAACACATACCATGCTCATGGATAGGAAGAATTAATATAGTTAAAATGTCCATACTGCCTAAGGCAATATATAGATTCAATGCAATCCCTATCAAACTACCTAGGGTATTTTTCATAGAAATAAAAAATATAATCCTAAAATTTATATGGAACCATAAGAGACCACAAATAGCCACAGCAATCCTGAGAAATAAGAACAAAGTTGGAGGTATCATGCTACCCGACATCAAATTATACTACAAGGCTACAGTAATCAAAACAGTATGGTACTGGCATAAAAACAGACACATATATCAATGGAACAGAATAGAGAGCCCAGAAACAAATCCATTAATATATGGTCATTTAATCTATGACAACAAAAGCAAGAATTTACATTGGGATAAAGATAGTCTATTTAATAAATGGTGCTGGGAAAACTGGACTGACACATGCAAAAAAATGAAACTGGACCACCTCCTCACACCATATACAAGCACAAATTCAAACTGGAATAAAGACTTAAATGTAAGACCTGAAACCATAAAACTACTAGAAGGGAATATAGGGAGTAACTTTGCAGACATTACCCTGAGCAATATTTTTACTGATATATTCCCTCGGGCAAGAGAAGTAAAAGAAAAAATAAACATATGGGATTACATCAAATTTACAAGTTTTTTCACAGCAAAGGAAACCATCAATAAAACAAAAAGGAAGCCTACTGAATGGGAGAAGATATTTGTTAACGATATATCTGATAAGGGGTTAATATCATAAATTTATAAAACACTCATGCAACTCAACACCAAAAAAAAAAACAAACAACCCAGTAAAAAATGGGCAGAGGATATGAAGAGACATTTCTCTAAAGAAGACATACAGATGGTCAACAAACATGAAAAAATGTTCAACCTCACTAATCATTAGAGAAATGCAAATAAAAACCACAATGAGATACCACCTCACTCCGGTCAGAATGGCTATCATCAATAAATCAACAAACAACAAGTGCTGGTGAGGCTGTGGAGAAAAGGGAACCCTGGTGCACTGTTGGTGGGACTGCAGATTGGTGCAGCCATTATGGAAATCAGTATGGAGGTATCTCAAAAAACCAGAAATGGAACTTCCTTATGACCCAGCAACTCCACTCTTAGGTATCTATTCAGAGAATCCCAAGACACTAATTCAAAAAACTATATGCAACCCTATGTTTATTGCAGCGCTATTTACAATAGCCAAGACTTGGAAATAACCGAAATGCCCATCGGTTGAGGACTGGATTAAGAAACTGTGGTACATTTATACAATGGAGTATTTCTCAGCTATAAAGAAGAATGAAATCTTACCATTTGCAACGATATGGATGAAACTGGAGAACATTATGCTAAATGAAATAAGTCAGTCGGAGAAAGATAAATACCATATGATCTCACTTATATGTGGAATTTAAAGAACTGAATAAATGAGCAAAGTAAATAGAAATAGTCTCAGAGATATAAAGGAAAAACTGATGACTACTAGATGGGACAGGTGTGGGGATGAGGGAGAAGGTGAAGGGATTAGATAGCATAAATTGGTAACTACAATATCCTCACAGGGACGAGGCAATTTGGGAAATATAATCAATAATGTTGTAAATATTTTGTAGGGTGTCAGATGGGCACGTCTTCTTAGGGAGACCACTTCATGGACGGTGTAGATGCTTGATCACTTCAGTGCACACCCGAAGCTGAATAATATTCTATGTCAACTATAATTTAATATATGTATAGTCACGGGATATGGAGTAAACTATAGGGAATTGAGTCAATGGAATTGTAATAGATACATAAGATGTCAGAGGGGCAATAGATTGGGGGAGGGAGGTCACTTTGTCGGGGGTGAAATGTGTTACTACTGCATTGTTTTGTATACACCTGAAACTAATTTACAAAAATGTGTAAAAAAACAAAATAAAAATAATATTGTGTCACCACATAAAACATTTCTAATGACTGTCATCTGTGAGAGCCCTAGTTTTCCATCCATGTCATATAATACTGGTCCCAAAACATGTTTACTAGTTCTCTAATTCTCTAGTATATGGTTGGTATATACCGTTATACCTGAAATGACACAGGAAGAATGGGTATCTCAAAAATCACAGACTTATAAATATTTGAAGGTCTGTCCAAAAAGATGGAGTCCCCAACCCCCTAGTAGTTAACTACCTGAAGGTGAAAAATTTCAGACAAAATGGTAAAGTACAATGTTGGGAAGCAGTTACATGATACATAGGTATCCAATAAGAGACGTTTGCTAAAGGCTATTATAAAAAGATGGACATGGGTTCATGGTTCTTTCTAGCCTTCATTATTCTACCATTCTTGACTCCATTCCTGTGTATTATGTTTCGTATCTCTTAGTCTCTAAGTCTTGTGTTACTAGTATCTTTAATAGAAATTTCACCCTATGATTTTAAGAGCTGGTGGTCTCCACAGAGATCATCCAGAGGACCAAATCAAGAAGTGTAAGGGCAAGAATGCATCTTTTCTGAAGTCCAAAGACTTTGATTCACCAACTTTTGATAACAATCTCTGCTTCGCTTAGTTCAAATTATCAAGAGTAAGAATCATACAACATAACTGGCTATTTTTGATTACTGGTAAGGTGATATAATAGTGCAGGCACAGAAAGGTACTCAATAAATAATTATAAATGAATTATCAGAAATAATGTAAATGACCATGACATTTCATAATCTTGTACTTGCCAATGACAGAATATGCTGTTTTGGAAGAGGTTTATTTAAAGGCTACTATTCTGCTTCAAATGATATGAAGTCCCTATTTTTGGAGATTTAAACTACATGGATAAGAGGGTCTTCTCTAGCATTCTAAGAAACTTGATATGTTAGAAATTCCAGGACCTTTTTGAAATGTAGGTGCTATCTACAGATTGCAAATATCTTTGGCCCCATGTGAACTGAACTAAGTAAAAGCATAAAAACACATTTACGGAAGATACAGGTGAAAAAAAGAGTGGGAAAATGTGTAAATGATATAAAAAACACTAAATGATGCTTTGTTGAAGTAGACATTGCATTACCAGCTCAACTGCTTCCATTAACTTGTCATATTATTATTATTTTTATTATTATTATTTTAAAGTTCAGGCACATGTTCTGATTAGAAAGAATTTGTTTCAAGTGGAACAAAATTAATAACAGCAAAGAAACTCGATTAATTTAAAAGAAAGGTTACAGAAAAATTATCTCACTGTAATAACGGCTGAGTAAGGCCGGCCGAGTGGCTCGTTGGTTAAGTGTTGGCTTGGGAGCGTGAGCTCTGAGCAGCAGGGCTGCTTTCTCCAATCTCACATGGGCCAATGATGCTGCACCCTCTACAGCTAAGATGGTGAACAACAGCTCAACCTGGAGCTGGGCTGCCATGAGTCACCGGCAACTAGGCTGCAGTGGGGCTGCAGTGGGCTGCCATGAGCTATCATGAGTGGCCGGCAGCCAGCGTGACCTTCTGTGAGCCACTGTGAGCAGCTGTCCAATGGCCGGCGACAATCTGCCTCAACTGGGAAGAGCGCAAAGATCAAAGTATCAACATTGGCCAGTGAAACGGTGTCCTCCACAACTAGACCGAAGAACAAAAGGACAGCAACTTGTCTGTTCCCCTTCCCCCAATTCCCCAATGATGTTCCCTTCCCCAATACCCCCCAAAAATAAAAAATAAACAAATAAAAATAATAATAATAATGGCTGAGTAAAGTTGATATGGATTCTAGGTCCATATTTTCCAGGGAAAAATTATACTTTCTGTCCCAGAAGTTGAGTAACTATATCCACTAGAACCAGGCCCTACTGTACATCTTCCTAGAAACATAAAAATGATTAAGACACAAACTCTGACCTTGCAAACCTGAAAGTGAAGGGCCACAACAGAATATGGGGAAATGCAAAGAAACAGAACTACTGAAATGCTTCAACACCAGATATATACTATACTAAGTGCAACGTCAAGGAATCAAATGCTTTATGAAACAAACAAAGCCCTCTTGTAAATAAAAAAGAAAAATCACAACTATTCCTAGGAGTCAAGAGATAAAAATCATGTATGTTGGCTAAGATAATGCATTCTAAATATTCTCTAAGGAGACTTCGGGACAGAGAGCTGACTGGGCACTGGGTAGGCTGAGCTCCAGCCCACCTCTATGTACTAAGCTCCGTGAGCCTGTAGATTCATTCCATCGCTGAACCGCAGTCTCTTCTAATGCTCTTATCATTCTACAGATTAGAAAATCAATATTCATTGCCTATAGTTGACATGGTCTCTCATCTTCTGATCTGATAGTCCTAAAAATCTAAGGAAACAGAATTCGTATCATGAAGGATTTGTCATCTGTGGAAAACAGGACAAAAATGTCCTTCTCTGAGGAAGGAAGAAAATATGAAACCAGAAATGAGTCTCCCTGGGAGGAAAAATAAGCTTTATCCAAAGAATACTCATGAAGCAATGACACAGACCTTTTGTTGTCTAAACACAAAGAAGCATTATGAAGGCTCAGACTCTAGCCCTCTGACAGCTGGGTTTGTGTCTCAGCTCTGCTCTTTCCCCTGAATGTCTTGGGCCAGCTCCCGAACTGTGCGTGCTTCAGGGTACCTCACGTTACTTTCCAAACACCTTAGGATCTGTGGTGTCATTAGCCAGATTTGGTTAGGCTAAGAGCAATACAAACAATTTAGAATCCCTTTCCTCTTCCTTTTTCTAATCTATGAATTTTTATTCGTCTTTGATTTTTCTGATACCCATGATCCACAACATGGGAGTGCTCTCAAGCCTGTCAAGAATTTATCTCCATGTCTTTTAAAAAATAAATTCTACATTTGTTTTTCTTGTTCTTTTGTTGTATTCAGTTTTATATACCATATATCAGTGTTTTCAGTTTTATATACCACATATCAGTGAAATCATATGGTTCTCTACTTTTCCTGTCTGACTTATTTCGCTTAGCATTATAATCTCAAGATCCATCCATGTTGTTGCAAAAGGCACTATTTCATCTTTTCTTATGGGAGAATAGTATTCCATTATATATATAACAATTGTAACCCCAATAAACTTTAATTAAAAAATAATAAAATAAAAATAAATTCTAAACCCATAGCTGTGTAAATATCAAGGTTTGTGAGGCATGTTTTAGATAATGACTAAAAGCCATAAAATATGACTAGTACAGAAAATAGCAATATCCATAGAGTGTACCAGTTGTTTATCCCGTAAGATGCAACAAAGCCATGGTAAGAGCACCTGCTTCCTTTCCTCTTCCGTTCCTTCCTTCATTCCCTTCCCCTCCCTTCTTCCTCCCTTTCTCTTTTCCTTTCTTTTCCTTTCCTTTTTCCTTTCCCATGTTGTACTAACTTCTTTGCTTCACTCTACAAAATGACACTTTAATTTCTAGTATTTGAAAAAGCAGCTCGGGCCGGCCGAGTGGCACGTTGGTTAAGAACTGGCTTGGGACACCAGAGGGCCCCGGTTCGGATCCCACATATGAGGGCCAGTGACACTGCCCTCCACAGCTGAGAGGCTGAACAGCGGCTCGACCTGGAGCTGGGATGCTGTGAGTCGCCGGCGACGGCGTAGGCTGCAGCCCCTGTGGCAGTGGGTTGCCATGGGCTACGGTGTGTAGCCAGCAGCCAGCGTGAGCGGCCAGCAGCCATCGTGAGCGGCCGTCCAAAAGCCAGTGACTGATCTGCCTCACCCCGGAAGAGCGCAATGATGGTGCCAACTTGGGCCAGTGAAGCAACGTCCTCCACAACTAGACTGAAGAACAAAAGGGCAGCAACTTGTCTGTTCCCCTTCCCTCAATTCCCCAAAAAAAATCTTAAAAAAAAAAAAAGAGCAGCTCACTCTGGCTCCCCTTTGAGTGACTTAATAAAAGTACTTCAGTGTCTGAACATAAACACAAGGCAAAATTTATCTTCAATACATCTCTTTCCCACAAAGAAGAAAAGCTAGCTAAGACCTCCAGACAAAGGAATGAAGTCATGATTAAGTAAAGCTACCTAAAAAATTAAATAGAAGTTACCACAATGAGATTTTTCTTCTTCATAAATAGGGGCCTCTTCTATCTAGCTATCCAAAGTAGACCAAAGGATCTAGAGGCCAAAAGCACACTGGAGCTTATTTTTTGTTTCATCGATCAGTGCAGCTCTGCAGAGATATATGGTATATGTTTATACACATGCTTTAGATCTGCAATTTAACTGCAAACTCCCTGAGAGTTTTAGGACAGGACTATATGTGAGAACTAATTTGAAAAAGAAAGATTCTTCACATGCTGTTTAGCAATTTGTGTTAGAAACACAAATATATTTTTCTCAAACAGGCCTATAGGAAGTCCAGCACAAAGACTGTGATGTTGTCTGAAGGGTACTAGAATGTACGCTCTGTAAAAGTGGTGACTTTGTTGGCTTCATTCCTTGTGGCAGGCAGACTCTAAGATGGCCCTCAATGATCCCTGCCTCCAAGTATTCATGCCATTATGTAATCCTCTCCCTTCAGGTGTGCACGGGCCTACTGACCAATAACTGCAACAAAAATCATGGATGTTACTTCCAAGATTAGGCTACGTAAGACTGAGACTCATTTTGCTATCAGTCAGTGTCTCTCTCTCCCCCTCTCTCTGTCTCTCTCTCTCACTGGCTTTGGTGAAATGAGTTGCCATGTTGGGCAGGCCTACGTGCCAAGGAACTGAACATAACCTCCAGTGAACTCACAGCCAGGAGCTGAAGTCCTCAGTAAACAGCCCTTGATGAACTGAACTGAGCCAACAAACACACAAGTGGGCTTTGAAGGAGATCTCTACCAGTCAAATCTTGATATGAACCCTCATCACTAGGCAGAGCCCTGGTTACTGCCTGAGCAGAGGACCTATGTAAGTCAGGCCCAGAGTCCTGACCACAGAAGCAGTGAGATCATCACCGTGTGTTGTTTTAAGCCACTAAGTTGGTGGTTATGTGTTACACTAAGCAATAGATGACTAATGCACTGCTATTTCCCCGTTGCCTTGAACCTGTGCTTGGCTCACAGGCGTGCAATAAATACGAATTGCAGGAATAAATGAAATTAATTCCTGTCGCTGATATGAAAAAAGTTCCTGAAGAAAGTTAGTAAGCTATCCATCACAGAGCTGCTGTCTACAACACCAAGAGGTGAATAAACTCTATTTTCTACCAGAAACATGCTATCAAATACAATTTTGTAAAATAAACATATGGTAAGGAAATAAAATTTCTGATAACAAACATGTTAAAGAAGCTTTTCAGTCATCATAATAGCCTCAAGTTTCACTTATATTCCCCAGGAGATAACAATAAGCTATCTACAGTTAAAAACAAAATAGCACTGGAGACCTTTTGAAGCTTCTTAGCAAAGAGACTGAACAGGAACTCAATGTCACGATGATAAGATGTGGAACAGGCATAGATGGAAGAGTCTTTTCACCTGACCTGGCCAGTGCTCTTTATTCTTTATGCCTTTATGACTTCTAATTGGAAAATATGCTTCATCCTTCTCACTCATATTCTCAAAAGCATGTGGGCCAACCTCTTCCCTTCCTCTCAGTGTTTCTCATTAAATACTCTTTGTGACTCGTAGCCTGTGATTGCAACTTCGATTTTAACCAAGAGTAAATAATTTTTTTAAAAAAAATTTCTCATTGCAGGTTGTGATAATTACTATGACAGCAAGAGTGCTGAGATAAATGACAGTGGGTGCAGAAGGAACAGTAGGTGCTTAGCATGATGAAAAGTCCTTTCTGAAAACGTGACATTCAAACTTTAAACAGAAGGATGAGAAGGACCCAAATATACAAAGGGCTGAGATGGGGATATGGGCATGAAATAGCATTTCAAGCACAACGAACAGCATATAAAACGGCCTTGAGAAAAGGGTCCTCGGCAGACGGTTGATATTCCACATTGCAAATGTGAAAGACAACTACACACATGAGTCTATTAGACTTTGCTAAAATCTATTTTGATAAAATCACAAAATATATATATATTTCAAACAGTCCAGTAGGGAGTCCAGCACAGACAAAGCCTCCTCATGTTTTCTGAATGGCCCCAGGTCAGCTCCATAAAAGTGGCAGTTTTGCTTTACAGCTGCTTGTAAAATGTGTTTGCATTATTTTTATTGATGATTTTGACTGTACTGACTTTGAAAATTAATAGAAGTCATTTTGAATTTTTGTTTGTTTGTTTAATCATTCTGCTGATTTTTCCCATAATTTTATGAGGTAAAAATTATTTCAGCTTCCAGGAGAGAAAACTAGGGTTCAGGCAGGTCCGGTAAACATGCCCAAGGTCACAAAGCTAGTAAATTGGGGGATCTGATCTGGTTTATGCAACAACCTCACCAGCCTAATCCTAAAACAGAGCCTAAAATGGTGAGAAGATGACTAAAAAAAATAAAGGTCACATAATTTTATTGACTGGCCTGGAGTTGAAAAGCCTCAATTCTGCCTAAAATATGGCAAAAGCAATACTGTCCGTTGCTCCACATTCTTATTAAGGCCTCTAAGCTCAGTAAAGGATCCAGCTCCCTTCAAAGGATGAGCAAATGTTTCCTTATTCTACAGGTAAATCCAACTTGGGGTTTGTGGCTAGAAGTCCAGCTTTACCAGGGGCTAAAGGCTGGGTAACTCACACGAGATAGTATCACGGACAGGGGGAAGTAGACTTTGAGGACAATCTACCTGGGAGTAAACGGACCCATAAAATAACATCAATATTATCTACCCTCAGGTGACTGTGAGGCTAGAGATAATGTGTCTAGCAACTACCATGCATGAGTAGCTTTGCTAAATGAAGGTAACTATAACACTCAGAAAGTGATCTGGGATATCCAATGATCTCTCAGACCTGAAAAAAAGACCTTATTCAAGAATGTAAAGTCATTCCTCTGAGGGAAGGATTTCTCTCCTATTAAAATGTTAATACACCAGGGAAACCTTTTATCCAAAAAATCTTCTGGTTGAAACCCCGGGTAGAGGGAGAAGAAATTGAGGGGTACAGGGAAAGCCCCCCCCCCCAGGCCCCCAAGCACTAGGAGGAAACTCCTGGGAGGAAGGGATACTAATGATAGAATGCAGTCAGCTCCGAAATTCCGTTTCAAACCACGAGGGGTAAAAGTGCTCACTCATCATCTATGACCTAAGGAGCTGGAGGAAGAGGTAAAGAGGGCTTTTCATCATCAGGATGGTTCTAATCTGGTACCCTGTTATAAACCTCATCTTGAAAGTAGTTGTTTACTTCAAATATCCTGTGGCCAGTCACAACACAAAGCACAAATATGTCAGTGATATTTCATTTTCTTGTCTCAATAACCTTTTTGTCTCGAGCACTAACTCTGAAAAATGAAGGGACAACTATGCTATTTACAATTTACTCACAAGATCTCTAGGCCTCTGTTCTCTTCCCAGTGTCACCAACTGTAAGTGTTAATCAGTGGACTGCCTGCCGTTGAACTGATTTATTCATCGGTGCTGAATATAGACCACAGACCTCATCTTGGTTCAAGTATAGAAAATCAGGGAAGACAGGGATCTTAAAGGGTTTTTATTTGATGAGGAAAATGAGTCT
This sequence comes from Hipposideros armiger, assembly GCF_001890085.2. Lineage (NCBI taxonomy): Eukaryota > Metazoa > Chordata > Mammalia > Chiroptera > Hipposideridae > Hipposideros > Hipposideros armiger. The sequence goes on along the minus strand of NW_017731445.1, from coordinate 1,701,587 downwards.
TTTCATCTATTTTCACGTCTGGCGTCTTTAGACTCAGATACACAAGGGTATTGGACGGGTTTCCATTTGTCATCTATTCGAGGTACCATTACTGCCTGACAGAGGAAGGAAGCGCTTTCTCTTCACTGATGTGGCCCATAATGCTGGAACACAAAATCAGGTCTAGCTGAAAGTCTCGGTTTAGTTGCATTAAGTGTCTTTCTTGGAAAGCTATAATGAAATCATGAAAGCATTGCTCTTGGTAAAATAAAAGAACGAAGTTAGTTGGCAGGATTCTGACTATATTTCAAAGAAGTTACTTGGCAGAATGCTGACTGTATTTCACGTGCTTTAACAACTCTTCAGTGCAACACGAATATCTAAAGAGTTGCTGGGATCAAATGGTAGCATGGTGGGTTTTCACCCTGAATAAAAGGCATAGTCTACTGTTTGGTAGAGGGTCTACTGTGCCAAAGATCTATGTAGTGTTTTTTAGGTAGTTTGAGTGGAGGAGTCTTAGAGTATTATAAGGTTGTCATTATTGGAGTTGGGGGGGTAGGGGGTCAGGGGAAGGGAGGGGAGGGGATTCCGCATTTTTCCTCCCTCCTCTGTCCATGTGAAAGGAGTTTTGCTAACATGCATGATGGTGGCTCTTCACTGTCACAGCACCTGGGGCACCAGAGTGGGGGCTACTGGCATTTACTGCGAAGGGACCATGGTGCCATGTCTCTCACAATGAAGAATGTTCCAACACAAATGCTATTCGTGCCCCACTGAGAAACAATTCTAGCTGGCCTCTCTCCCAATCCACTCTCTGCACCCAGGGTTCTCTGACTGACGTCTTTGGGAGAAGGACAGGAACCTGCACAGTGCAGCCACCTCCCCTCTTCTTCCTGGTCTGCCTGCCTGCAGAGAAGGTGTTTCCTGGGCTGCTCATCCAAAGTGGTAGATCTGCACCATTTTTTTTTTTTTGAAGGGTAAGGGGCAAGTTCAATTTAGGAGGGAAGAATTAGGAAGTTTATTGTGGTATACATGAAAACTCATGCTCTCTGATGAATATGAGTTAGATCGCACATGATCTGGTTGATCTAACTGGCAGTTTTAAAACAGTGTCCCCAAATTCTTTGACACTCTTCCCATCAAGACAAGGGGTCTACATCCTCTCTCTCCTTGAACCTGGGCAGACTTGCAAATGCTCTGACCAATAAAGTATGACACGAGTGATGTTAATTGATTTCCACGGGAGGGTCACAAAAAGCAATGCAGCTTCCACTCTGTCTGCTGGAAAAGTCCCATTTGGAACTATGAGTCTACATGGAAGTCCATGGTACGAGGAAACCACACAGGAGGAAGCCAAGCCACATGGCGAGGCCACAGGTAGGCTCCCCATTGACAGCCCTAGTCTTTTAGTCATCTGCATTGTATTAGTCAAGGCTCTCCAGAGAAACAGAACCCATAGGATGTGTATCTATACAGAAAATACTTTATTTCAAGAAATGGGCTCACACAATTATGGAGGCTGGCAAGTTCAAAATCTGCAAGGTAGGCTGGCAGGGTGAAGACTCAGGGAAGAGCCAGTATTACAGTTCAAGACCTGAGGCCACCAGCTGGCAGAATTCTTTCTTGCTCAGGGAAGATTAGTGCCTTCAACTAATTAGATGAGGCCCACCCACATTCCAGAGGGGAAGCTACTTTACTTAAAGTCACCAATTCAAATGCGAATCTCATCTAAAAATGCCCTCACTGAAACATCCAGAATATCTGACCAAATATGTAGGCACACGGCCCACCCAAATTGACACAAAAAATTAACCATCACATCTACCCAGATGCCAGCTCAGGTGAATGAGGCCTTCTTGGCTCTCACAGACCAAGTTGGCCACCAGTTGAGTGCCAGTGAATAACCTCAGTCGATACTAGAAGGAATGAAAGAATCACTCAGCCACGCCTGGTTCCTAACCCACAGAGTATGGGAGCATTATAAATTATTTTAACTCACCGAGTTTAGAGGTTGCTTGTTATGCTCGAAAACTGGAACTTGAACCCACAATGCTCTTCATCTCTCTTAATAAGCATCAGCCACACTAGACATCTCAAACACACTAACTCCTAGCCTCAGAGACTTTTTACCTGCCATTCGTTCTGCCTGTAATATTTTTTCCTCCAGTCTTTGCTTAGCTGGCTCCTTTCATCCTTCCCACCTCAGATCAAATATTACTTCCTCAGAGGCCTTCCCTGACCACGCTCTCTAAATGGGCCTCCCTCTCTATGTCTCAATTTTTCATTCTATTCATTTTCCTCAAAACATTTATCTCAATCTGAAACTATCTTGCTGCGTCTTTGGCGATTGGCCTCCCCCAATTAAAATACTGGCTTGATATAAAGATGGGTCTTTAATCCAGCTCATTTATAGCTTGCACAGTGATTAGCATAGAGCATGTGTTTAATAAATATTTGTTGAATAAAAAGTAATGGACGCTTATGTCATATGACTTCAGGATTCTGTCCATAGGCCTCAACTTACTAACTCTGTTTTCACAGAATTTAATAAAAGGAAGATTAAAACTCCCATGTGATACTAAGGATGTTTTTCTCTTTCTTCTGCTTTTTTCCTCCTCTAATGAGATGAGCAAATACTAGAGAACAAAAATCCTAGAATCCTTTTATAATACCTCAGGGACAAAACCACTACATTTTGATACTCAATTATCTATGTGGTTTATTAATATATTTTCCTAACTCTCCAGGATTAATGACAAGACCATTGTAAACTGAGAAAGGGAATAAACGGTCTCTCTTATCTCCTGGAGACTAACTCTACCGTTAGCCTGTGTGTGATCCCGTCTCAGCTCTTGATTTCTTTTTCCTCCGCCCCCCAAGCACAGGGCTTTTGGAGAGCTTGAAGAAAGGGAAGGAAAAGAAGCAGGCCCATCCACCACCCGTTTTCTTTCTCCCCTCCATTTTCCAGTTGTTTCATACACTTGAAGTACAAAAACAATATGCATTTTTTTCGCATCACCTAAACTCAAGCAGTGATGCACGGGTCCGTCCTACCGGCAGCTGCCCTCCAAGACCAGCAGACATCCACGCCTGCCCTACATACTAATTTCCTTGTACGTATTCTGATTCTCCCTTATATCAACCACATCTTATTACTTTCTGCTTTCTGATGCTTCGACATTAGGAGACTTGCTGACCCTGCAGAGGCTGCCCCTCCCAGGTTAGCCAATTCCTAGAGATAGCAAACAACTCACCTACAAGCACACTTCTCAAATACCAACCAAACCAGAGCCCACACCCAACCACCAACTTTACTGGCTCTGATACTGAGGCCACATCACGTACCAAACCACCCAGAGCCCACAGAAATTATTCAAGTGAGCCAGTCTAAGCCTGCTTACCCTGCCTCGCCCGTTCTTCCCCACAGAAGCCACAGTAAAGGCTCCTGCCCACAGCTCCCCTCTCTCCTTCTGACCAATTCTGGTGCTTCTCCATTTGCCCCCACCCACGGTGTGGTGAGCCCCCTCCTCCTGGGACAACCTAACTTTTCAATGACAATCATCTCCTCATTTGTGGACCACACTATACCTCATATTTTGCATCAATACACTGTATTTTAAAACATCCCTCTGGGGCCGGCCGAGTGGCGCGATGGTTAAGAACTGGCTTGGGACACCAGAGGGCCCCAGTTCGGATCCCACATATGAGGGCCAGTGACACTGCCCTCCACAGCTAAGATGCTGAACAACAGCTCGATCTGGAGCTGGGCTGCCGTGAGTCGCCGGGGACGGCGTAGGCTGCAGCCCCTGTGGCAGTGGGTTGCCATGGGCTACCGTGTTTAGCCAGCAGCCAGCGTGAGCGGCCAGCAGCCGCCGTGAGCGGCCATCCAGAAGCCGGCGACTGATGTGCCTCGCCCAGGAAGAGTACAATGATGGTGCCAACTTGGGCCAGTGAAGCAACGTCCTCCACAACTAGACTGAAGAACAAAACGACAGCAACTTTTCTGTTCCCCTTCCCCTAAATCTCCAATAAAAAATAAATAAATAAGTAAATAAACAAACAAACAAAAAACATCCCTCTGGATTGTAAGTAAGGTCAGTGTCTTAATCACTGGGGGCAACTCAGGTTCTGTGCTCTCAGTGCTCAGTATTTTAAGTTTTATTTTAGCACGATTTTAAAATTCTTGATTTAAATCACTGATTCACTCAAGAAACATGTATTGATGCCTTGTGTGTACTAGGGATTGTGGAAAGCTCTAGGGACAGGAGGGTGAATTAAACATGTTTCAGGCAGGCTCCTGTTAGGATAAAGACTTGAGAAATAGTTAAGAATAAATGAGTGACTGTCTCCCCAGAATTCACAAGCTGGAGCGCATTATTCACTGGATCACCCGCTGTGTTCCCTTCATGAAATCACTGTTAACACTGGAGGGGTTGAAAATAAACTGATTTGTCTTGTTCTATCCCATTCTTTACACAAGCTATTGCGACTGGGAATCTAGAAAATGATTCAATTTTTCCAAGTTTTTACCAGATTTAATTAAGTCTTATTTGGAACATCTCAAAAATACACAGCCTAGCTATCCCTCAGAGCAGCCTAAGCACCTGTTTTGAGGTTGAACAGGACATAATATAATATTATGAATAATAGTTAACACTTATTGAGGTCTTAATATATGCTAGGCATTTTACCAAGCATGGTGTATGCTTTATTTTATCTAACAACATGACATAAGTATTATCATCCTTATTTTATAGATTTAAAAAAAACGAAGCTTAAATAGGGTGAATAATTTGCTAAATACAGCACAGCTAATAAAAAATGTCAGGATTTGAATCCAATCCGTGTTACTCCAGAGTATACTTGTTTATCAACTAATTCTGGATGAGAGCTAAGAAACTGTCATTTTCTGAAGGTGCATTGCTTAGGCCCGTTCTTACAGTCCACTAAAGACTTTGGGCCAATTTTCACCCCAGGAGCTATCCTACCCATTCAAAATTCTGCTTCTAAATCTATGATATTGGAGCATACCAGAGTCTTTCTTCTAATAGTTTATTAGAATTTGTTTTTAAGCTTGCTCTGCCTGGCCACCATCCACAGGAGGTCTAGTTGGTCATAGAATAAGATGATTAAAAAAAACAAAAACAAAAAAAACCCTCCAGAACAGTTACTTTCCAAAAACTCTCCATAGAAGAGTAGCAAGCTTTAATAACTGCAATCGTATATAGAATGCATTTTAGGACTCAAGTTGTTAAGAGAATGAGTTCTCTGCTTCCTTGTTAGTGAATCTTTCCGGAGGAATTTAGTTAAAATCTGGTGACAATGCCTGCCTGCCTTAGCTTTAATTATTCTATTTTCATTAGTCTGGTTTAATACATACCATAGTGGTCATCTCTAGACTCGACTTACTGCATTGAGGGAAAGCTTATTGCTGTATGTAAGGTAAGTATATCTTCATAGACCAGGTATTGGGGAACACATTGGGGAGTCTACAACTTCAGTCAACTTGAACCTCCGATATTTCTTAATGCACATTTATGGGAAAAATTCATTGGACACCAATGTGTAAATCTCAAATCTGCTCTTTTGCTTCTCTCTGTGTATGGCTACATATGAAACAAAATTACCATAATAGACAAAATGAACTCTTTTTCTGGCACATTGAGTTTCAGAATTCCCAGGGAAAAGACTGAAAGCTACTTCTTTATCCCTCTTGCATCCAAAAGAGAAATAGATAAGTTGCTGAGTAAGACTTTTGATCCCTTGCCAAGCCTGAAGCTTCTTAAGACACTAGTCCAATGGTATTTGATACTTCTTTTTTAAAGACTCAAATCTCCCCATCCAGTCTGGGGTAAAGGGAGAAGACACATCTCAAGGCTTTCTTTCATTCTACAATAAGCACCGAGTGCCTAGTACATGCCTGAGTCTGCTCTAAGGCCTTGGAGATAAAGCAGTGAATTTGTATTCTATTTATCACTGAGGAGCAATAGGCAGTACTGTTATCTGTAATTCCCATTAGAACCAAACCACAACGCAGAGCTCTTTAAACTCCACTCAGAGTCAGAAGTTAGGGTGGGAAGAGACCCCAGGAATCTTTGCAGCTTCGCGGCTGCCTAGGGCTCTGTTGCTTCCACTTAACTAGAAAGGGGTCTTTCACAAGAGCTGCGGGGAGGAGGTGTGAGCCTCTCATATTTATATGCAGAGTTGGCGTGCAAGTATGCGCACTTTCAAGGGCCAGGTATTACAGACTTCCTCGCATTCTCAAAACAGGTCCGAGATCCCACAAAGATTAGAAGCATTCCCTTAACATACCCGCCGCCGGAAGACCCCAGGGGATTGCATTTGCAAGTCTTCGGTAAAGGTCACATTTTGAAACAAAAAGTAATGCCTAGTAGACGCTACATTGGCCGCGACAGGCGCTCAGTACTGCCTACACTTCTAACTTTGCCCCCCGGAAACTCCAGGTGCTGCTGTAAGGCAGCCCACTGCCTTGGAGAGGGGACAAACAACGCGCAGACCTGGAAGTAAAAGGACATCGGTCCCTGTCCTGCTCTGCTGCTGAGGACGTTTTCCCGCAAGAACAACTCGCTTCTCGCTTCTCCGGACCTAACTTCAGACATGGTTAAGTTACGGCCAAAACTTAGGGCCTTCCTGCCCTCGGCTTCCAAGTTCGCCAAGAACAACCAAGACCCAAGGGGAGCAATTTGGGCCTTTTCGGGAGGGGAGGTGGCCCCGCAGTTCCCCGAGTGAGCTGTCGGGGTGCACACCTGCATGGAGCACCGGAGAGTGCGCGCCAGTCCCCCTGTACCCGCGCCCGAGCTCACACACTGCCCTCCTCTCACGTCCCTTCCACACCAATGTACCCTCCGCGCGCGCACACTGGCCGCAGTCTCGGAGCGGGACTCGCGACTAGCGCGCGTGGGTTGCTACTAGTACTTCACCGTCAGTCACTGTCGCGTCCGCCTCCTCCCCTGCCGGGTGCACCTCCAGCCACAGAGGTTTCAGGTTGGGGGGCGAGAGCGGCCCAGCAGCGAAGAGCTGCTCCTCCGTCACGAAGCGCAGCTGCACGCGGTAGTACAGGCGCGCGGGGACACGGGCCGCAGCGGGGGCCGTGGCCATGGTGCGAGCGCCTCCGCCCGAACCCTGGCGGCGCCTCCTCCGCGCCCTGGGCGCCGGGAGAAACTGCCGGGGGAAGGGGAGGAACTTGGCAGCGCTAGCCACCTTCCTCACCTCCGCTGCAAGTTCAATCTTCGCTCTTGGAGACGCCTGCTGACTTCTCGGACACCTGCTGACCTCCCCCTACTGCCTCGGGGCATGCGGACCTCCCCCCCTCCCCCCTACACACACACCTCACGGGAGCGCGCAACGGACGCGCACGTGGGCGCAACCGCCTCGCGGGAGCTGCATCTGAGAACACTCAAGTTTAGAGAGCCCGAGACGCACCTGGAGACAGTTGAGGTTTGGAAGCAGAAGGGTGACACCTGCTGTTCGCCCGGACCGCTCTGCGGCGATGAACATCGATTTGGAACCGGCCTTGGCTCTGGCTCGCTGCTTAGTGGGAACTCGTGGCGGCTCGGGGGCTACTGGTGCCTACTGGGAAGCAACCATTCCAAGTACCGAGTTCTTTCCTTATTGAAAGAATCCCGCCAGCAGCAGCGAGGCGGTGTGGAGGCCTTGTGCAATTGTCTGGGCCCGAAGGGCCACTTTAGCCTCCCTCCCGTCACTTAACTAGGAATTGAACCATTTCCCCAGAAGTGGGTCGGGAGGGCCAGGGACTCTGTCCCCAAGTTAACGCCTGACTCCAGCAGCTGCCTACCCTAGCCAGTTGGTTCCAGCGTCAGAGCATGAAGGCTGCAGACCCTGGGGAACCAAATCACATGTTGTTAGCCTCCTGAGCAGAGAAATTCTGCTGTAAGGGGTTAAGAAACGGAAACAGTCCTTCTTTTGACCAGAGTCCCCTACAGTCATAGACCCATGTGCCATAAAGGGAATTTTTCTTCAACTCCTGTGTGTCCTCCATCTGTGACTTGACAGAATGGATTGCAAAGAGGAAACAAGGATTCCATGAAGATAATGTCCTTAACTAAGCAGACGGAGTTTACAAGAATGAGCTTCCATAGAGGCCCTGGGGTCTGTAACTTCAGAGTTTCCAACTGGGACTGCTAACCCCAGTCAGGCTTTATGAAATCTCATGTATCTCCGCCCTCCCAGCCCACCTCCCAAGTGTCCTAGTTCCGGTTGTGGCCTCTCTGGCTCCTCCCCTTATTCCCTTCCAAAGCTTTCTCATCCCTCCTTCTCTGTCTCTATTATTTAACTAACCTGCTTTTCCTTCTTATCTCATTCTCACTTACTTCTGTCTCTTGGCTTTGATTTGTGCCCTGGAAGCCCCTGGAATGCAGATATCCTTTAAAGAGTTGGAGTTGTGGAAAGGGTTCCGCTGTAAGGACCACAGAACACCTACATCCTGCGTAGCCCCACCCCTCATTCTGTATCATTCTGCCTCTCCTGCTGGCCTCCTCAAAGCGTTTTCCAGCCATCCTATTTCCTTCTCAAGCCCTGCCTTGATGGCACTAAGTACTTTTAGGCTACCAAAGATCCTCCAAAGCAGCGGTTCTCAACCTGTAGGTCGCGACCCCGTTGGGGGTCGAACGACCCTTTCACAGGGGTCGCTGGGTACTCATATGTGGGCGTATCTGCATGTGGGCCTGGAGACAGATAGAGGAGTGGTGTCTCCGTTCCTAAGACCATCTAAAATATGTGTTTTCCAATGGTCTTAGGCAACCCCTGTGAAAGGTTGAGAACTGCTGCTCCAAAGTACCTCTTAGAGTTCTTTATTCTCCTGGGATAAGTTAGGCATTAGTGAAGAACAGATCCGGCTGTAATAGAAACATCGTGAGGAAGTAATATTCGGAGAAAAACAAACTTCTAAGGAAAATAGACGCTGGGAAGGAAGGAACTTTGAAACTATGTAGAAAGCAATTTCCTAATGGATAAAGGTTTAAAGTTGGAAAAACAACTTCGGAAAAACAGCTCAATGATGTACCTGCCCAGTATAAAAAGGACAGACTGTAAAAATAAAGTGAGACATTAATTCTTGAAAGCGCTCCTGTGTCGACGCGCGTTGTTTCCTCTCCGACTCTGCCTCCACCTGAGGGAACCCCTGGACCCGCGGGAGCCGGTCTCCCGCATTTGTTCTGCCGGCTTCAGCCTGTGCCAGGGGGACGCTGTGTTTTACCAGCTATTTGCAGAGACTGAATGGAGGTTAGAGAATCAAACTAAGGAAACCAAGCCAGGCTCCAGATTCTTCCTCTTGTGTATCCTCTAGGAAGAATAAGTCCTCTCGGAAGTGAAGGAACGACCTTGCCACATGATTTCTCTGACAGACCTCCACCATTTCCACCGCCTGATGGACATTGTTGTCAGCATAGCATCAAAAATAGGCTTTTTTTCATGCATAGTATTTGTGTCCAAAGCCCTGAGAGGTTCTTTCTCCCTGTTCTTTCTCCAATTAAAACATGAAAGAAAAGAAAAAAAAAACAACCTCTGGCCAGTGTCATTTGAGGTTCTGTGGGAAGAAGCTCAGCTCAGCGTCAGCATCTGAAGGAACATCATGAGACCAGTGCTGAGCTGAGCAGGAGAAAGGAGGGCCAGGATTAGGTGCATATCTGAGTGGTCATATGCACCTTTGTCTATCTCTTGCTTTCCACAGAGAGCAGCCCAGCCTGTTGATGGATTGCAAATTCAATAGCATGAGGTCTAGTCTAGGCTCTTTAATATCTAGGGAGCTCTTTCTTGTGTTTGGCAGCAGATCCCACCTCCTGGTCCAGACATTGCTTCAAAGAGACTCAAACCTTCTGTTTCCTTCCCCTGATTTCAAAGTATATTATCCTCAGCATTATGGTGGCCACACTACTTATTATGGTGTTCCACAAAAAAAAAGATCTGTGCCTCAGCCACATGACAAATTTCCACACATCATGAAGCTTTGGATGTCATAAGGAATCAAAATATAATAATTTGCATGTGATCTAGCCCACTAAATCATTGGAGTCAAGACTCATTATGTGTAGATTCCACATTTGTGAAATCACCTACTCACTAAAATATATTTCTAACCCTCAACTCAATATAAGCAATGCTTTTGCAATCATTTGCAGACACATGCAGGGCGGTAAAAAGTTTGAGTTGCTCGGTGCACATATTCCCAGCTGAAGGTGAGCAAGAGATGCTCTGTCTTCTTGTTTCAGCTTTTACACTTACAGGTCATTACTAGCAAGAATTGAAAAGGGAGCCCCTTAGGATTGGGAAAACAAGGAAGGAGCAAGCCATGCTGAGAAGTATACCGAGAAGCTTGGAAGGAGGCAGATTTGGGGTGCAATGCCAGCCCGGCTCCTTATTACCTAGGTAACCCAGATAAATTACTCAGATGCTTTGAATTTATGGAAGTTTTTACAGTAAACCCACATGATCCTATAAGCTTACTGTGAAAATTAAATGACAATGTATAGTAAGCACTAATTATATAGTGGCTATCATTAGTATTATTACTCATTGAAGAAAATATGGACAAGTAAAAAGACAAAAGCTTAAATCAACCATATTCCCTCACCTGAAAGCAAGCATTGGAATTATCTTAGAAGAGTTATTGCTAACATTTTTCTTCTATTAGCCCGCTAATCTTGTCATCAAGTCAGCTTTTCTTTATTGAAAGAGAAAAAAATAGTGTGAATACTCACAGGTATGAGAGATGTACACAGAATTGATTCCATTTTCCCCTGATAAGAGAAAAAAACGTATCACAGAGACATGTGAGTTTCAGGTTTTACTTATTTTTGGTTCCGTTGTTCTGTCATTTACTTATGGCTTGTGATTTATATTGCACTCATGCCCACAGGCACACTGGCACATTTTAAAAACTACCAAATAAATAAACAGCAGCTCTATTTCCAAATCCGTTTGTGGGAAGGTGAAAGCAAACATAAAAGATTGATTAGGGAAAACAAGCTGGAAAACTGAAAGAAGGGTTGGAAGGTGGGCGGGGCATTTTGAAAAACTAACGTGATTATTATTAACCTGCAAAGTCATGGTTAAATCCACAGTCGTATCCCCCTGCAATAGTCAGTTACAAAGAAATGACTTTGCTGATCATTTGCCTAGACATCTCCCCAGAGAAATGATGTGTTTATACAAGATCTATGAACGAGTTTTCACGTGGTTGTTGATCTCCAAGCAGGAATTACCAGACTGACATAGCAAGCTTACTGACCCACCTCTTATTCTCTTAGCAATTCACCATAAACCAGAATACACTTGATTACCAGACTTATTAGAGAATACAGTAGAAAGAATAAAATGGATAATACAAAAAAAAAGCATCAGCAAGTAATTTCCTAATGTACTCATACCCTTTCCAACTTCATACATAAAAGAAAGTTGCTTTGCCAGTTCATCTTAATGCTTCTTCACAATCCTAACATTCTATCTATGCAGAGCAATAGCTGATATTTATTAATTGGTCTACATGCATACTCATTTGTAAGTATCATATGGTCACAGATTTACATTTTGGTTAGTCCACATTTTAAAGGGCAATACAAGCCAAACTTTATCATGCATAAGAATCATCTGGAGGGCCGGCTGAGTGGTGCGTTGGTTAAGAGTTGGCTTGGGATGCCAGCTCTGAGCAGCAGGGCCCTGGTTCAGATCCCACATGAGGGCCAGTGACGCTGTGCCCTCTACAGCTAAGATGGTGAACAGCAGCTCGACCTGGAGCTGGGCTGCCATGAGTCGCCAGCGATGGCATAGGCTGCAATGGAGCTGCAATGGGCTCCCATAAGCTACCGTGAGTGGCCGGCAGCCAGCATGAGCTGCCAAGAGCCACCGTGAGCATCCTCCCAGTGGCCGGCGACCAACCTGCCTCACTCGGGAAGAGCGCAACGATAATACTAACATGGGCCAGTGAAGCGACATCCTCCACAACTGGGCTGAAGAACAAAAAGGACAACATGTCTGTTCCCCTTTCCCAATTCCCCAATGAAATCTTTAAAAAAAAAAAGAAAAAAGAATTATCTGGAGAAATGGTTAAAATGCAGATTGTGGAGCCCTGCCTCTGGTGATTCTGATTTAGCAGGACTGGTTCATGCCCAAGAACTTTAATTTATAATTCTAGTTCTCATAAGATCTCAGGTGATACCAATGCTGCCGGTCTGCCTCCTGGGGACCACACTTAAAGTAGCTCTGTTCTAACCTTGGGAGGAGTTGCACCTGACATCAGGCTGCCTGTTGAAACATGCAGCAGCTAATCCAGGAAGCTGACGAATTGCATATAGATCATGAAAGATAATTGTATCATTCAATTACAAGTGTGTAGTATTTGAGTGTAATTGGTTTTGCCACAGACATTTTGAACTATTTCCACATTATTTCGAAGCTATAAAAATAGTTTATCTTTTCAGGGACATGTTGACATAAAATTTCCAGAAGGGGCAAATGAAGGAGAGTTTAAAGAGCTCTTATAAACCAACCAATTTCCCTTTCAGTTGTATTTATTGGCTACATTAGCATCTGAGATATGGTACAAAGAGCATTTTAACCTCTTTCATTTTTCCTCATCTGCAAAGTGAGGATGGTAACTTCTATATCAAAGACTTGATGGGAAGATTAAATTAACAAGGAATATGCAAGCAACAACACAGCCCAGGGAAATGGTCCTTGACTCCCCATTCTCTCAGGGCACTGGATAGTAACTATATATGTAAGGGTGTGTGTGTGTGTGTGTGTGTGTGTGTGTATGTGTGTTGATTTGATTAACATCTCTCTCCCCCACATTATTGTAAATCCCACCACGAGCATCTGTTTGGCTCACTGTTGAAACCACAACACTTAACCCCATTCCTGGTTCATAGCAGGCAATCGGAAAGCATCTATTGAATAAATGACAATATTTGGCCCGTGGTAAAAACTCAGTAAATGTCAATTTAAAAATAGATATATACAAAATATGGGGTGCAATTGAAATGAAAAATTTAGAGAAGAAAGCCATTCTTAATTAAGAATTTGAATGTGACACTAGAATTAGCCTCAAAGCTAACAGCATTTGCAAGGGACTGCTGAAGTTTCTAGTGGCAACTGCAAAGCAAAGACTGACAACTCTTGCCTTTAAAAGTTGGGTCATTACATACAAAAAGGAGAAGGAGAAAGAAGGGAGAAGGAGGGAATAGGAGAATTTTGAGCCACTGATCTCTTGGGTTCTCCTTTTTTGTTTAAGAATCCACTATGTCTCTGATTTCTTCAAATGTATTGCTTGTTCTTTCTGAGTTCTCCTTCCTAATGGAAAATTTCTATCCGTGATAATCAAAGAATCCTGGAATTTACAAGCACAAAGCAGAGTTGCAGCTCAATAGCACCTACAGGTCTGCCAAATTTGTCAAACTTATAATGATGGTCTGGCAGGGAGGGGGGAATCTCATTTAGATAGCCAAGAAACTGACACATATAAAGCACATAAATTTTTACCTTTCAAGGGTCAAAATTAATTTTCGGTATGAGGACATTATCAGTATGACAGTTTTACTGTACAAGTTAAAAATAGAAATTGCGTAACAGGTCAAAGACACTATATCATTGAGCTCTTAGTCCAGGTGCACCGCAAAGCGTGTTTTCTTGGAAGAAGGAGAAACAAACAGCTCAGTTCCTCAGGTAGAAGTTGCACAAGGAGACAACATAGATAAACTAATTGTAGACCATAAAAATAAATCTTAAAACAATGTTTACGTATACATAAATGCAAAGTAGGCCATTTTAGACAACTTTCCGAAGCTTTGAAATCAGAACTCAACCTGCAGTATGCGTGCTGTTTGTCAAATTCAGTGCAGCATTAGTTTGGAAAGCTTTCAAAGGAAGTTCAAATGTTCTGTAGTTTTGCATTAAGGGTCTACTCTTCTGCCACTAATTTTTGTACTTGGGAAAATTATGTCTCTATTAAGGAAAGGATTCCTAGTATGCGCATGCTGAAGAAATAATATATGTATATAGTTTTCAGTTTATGGTGCAAAGAGGCAGGGTTCCAAGTAAGCAGAGCTGTGCTCTCATCTCACTCACAAGCTGGTCTACTTTCTTAACCTCTCTGTGCCTCAAGTACCACCCCCACCCCCCCATAAGAAGGGGATAATAATAAAGCTATTACTTCATGAAGTAATGGCCAGAATTACCTCATTAATTTTTATTTATTTGGGCTAGTTTAAGTTTTGTTTCCATTCCCCAAACAGGCCTAATTCTAGAGCATATGGCAATAGGAATAATACATGCAAAAGTGCGTGGTAATGCTAAGAACCACATAGAGAATTTTATTAACGTTAATTTACCTACCTTCTAAAATAAGAAAGGAACATAGCTGCAGGCCATCGGTAGAAACAGCCCCCAATGGTCATTTGTGAGCTTAGTTCCTGCAGGTTGACGGAGCTCACGCCTCCTTAGGTCTCTCAGAGTGGCAGCACTCAGGATTTTGCATCGACCTTCCATGGTACCTGCCAATTATCTTCTCCAGGTACATGCTAAGAGGGGATGCAATCTCAAACAGCTGTAATCTCTGCTTTTTAAAAATAGAAAACCACTTTTGCCTGTGTAGGCTGAACACAAGTGTAGGCAGAGAACTACCTCAACCTTAGTCCACTCAAAGTTTTCTCCTCCTTTGTATCTTAAGACAGTTTTTCTTCAAACAATGAATTATTTTTCTGAAAATTAGGAATGAATTGGTCAAATAGGACACTTATTGTTTAACCAACTATACACAAAAATGAATGACTACTGCTTTCCTCGTTTCTTTATGCATATTACTACAATTGAGAGAAATAATCAGCTTTGAGGATAATTTTCAAAAGTCACTTAGTCCACAGGCTATAAACCACCACACTAAAAGGAAATAAAAAAAAAATTATGTAGAAGATCAAATCCTCAAGTTCGTTCAATTTGTAAAATGTAAAATAAAAACATGAAGGAAATCTTTTTTTTACTTTGTGGAATCACAATTTTAAAAATTGTATTGGTTAAGGGACAGAAATAATCATCCTGGCTTGTTGATGATGATTATGTAAATTGGTATGTCACTTTGGAGGACAGTACCTATCAAATTTCAAAATGTCTATCTCTTATTACTCAGCGATCCTACTTCTAAAATAGATTGCAAATGGACTGGCGTCCCAGCTTATGAGGAGGCCAGATTTTAAGGTCAAAATCTAAGCAAAATTATAAATTTACCCTGAAATCCCATCAATCCTCCTCAAAGTACAACGTACCCTATAGAGTTGTAATGCAATCTACATGGGAGTAATGTATACATTTGTAGGCACACATATGCAAAATATAATTTTACACTATTTCTAGCAACCACCATTCAATACCTGAAATAAAAAGACAAAATTGAATTTATTGATGATTAAAGGGGAGTTATGATCAGGCACAGTATCTGCACAGAGCAGACTGATAAACTTACACGGCTATTTATTTTTAAGCATGGAATTAAGGAGTTGTGGCTTAAGAGGTATAAGTAGCTTAACTTGACATCATCTGTAGAAGCTTAGTTACTTGGTGTGACTTGGTTGGTTGGAATTAAGGATGTTCATTGAAGTGAGTCTCATCTCTGATTAGTTGGTTTTTCAGAAGGGTGGGGTTGACATTGATTGATTAGCTTGTAAAACTAGTTCAAGTTATTGATCATTGATTTGTAAGGAGTTCTGGCAGCTGGCTCCTTATTATCATAGCTATAGAACAATCCATCATTTCAGAAATTTGTGGGAATTTTTTCATTCTCTTCACTTGAGCTCACTCAAATGTCTTTTGATGCAACTCCATAAACACACAAGTGCAGGGGATATGTAGACAAAGAAAGTCACTGCCTAAAGAGGTTGCAAAGAACTTAAAGTGTTTAAATAATTTGGTAGCTTCATACTATGGAATACAGGAAAACTTTTTTAAGGAAAGAATCTAGATGTACTGATATGGAACAATTTTCATGATATGGTGGTGAGTATAAAAAGCAAGGTACAGAGCAAGTTCTTATCTATAATCTCTGGAAAGATTAAAAAAACTGATAAAAAGTATTTACCTCAAGAGAGAGGAACTGGGGAGCTTTCAGTGGGGAGAATAGAGGAAAGCCTTTCAGTAGAGAGTCAGCATTCAAAAACCAAAGCTCTTGGACTCCAAGTTCCATTCTCTTTCCACACTGCCCTGCCAAACTCCTCTATTTTATGTGATAGATGTCCCAGGTCGATGTTCCAGATAGCTTTGCATAACAGTACCTCCAACATAGTCCATAAAATGGTCATTAAAAACTTATTACATAACACCATTAGCTAAAATCCCTCGCTTCTTATTCATCCCCATTCACTTTGTTGAATGTTTTCTCAAAGTTTGACAAACTTGGGGTGAACACCCTTCTTAGAGATCCTCCCAAGGCAGAATTGTCCTGCCCAGAGAGCTCAGTATCATACACTTCCCCAGCTCACCCCCTGCTCCCTACCTCCCAAGGTGGTCTCACTTAGTCACCCTGTGGAATGCTCATGGTGTTTACATTCTTCATAAGCCTGAAGCCTGTTTTCTCCACATTCCCTATTTAGTCAGTGCAGAGTTGACATATTCCATGTATGTCTTTCAACTGCCTCCTAAATCAGTGCCTCCAGGGCCCCTGAAGTATTTTCAGCAATCTTCTCTCAAATCTTTCCAGCCTCTTGCATGCAATTGAAAGGCTCAAAACTAAACACAGCCAGTGGTGTGGTCTCTAGAGAACTCCATAAGCAATTTTTACTACAGTGAGAAGAGAACTCATTAATGCAAAATAAAGTGGACCAAAAACAATGTCCTGTCAGAATGACTGAAATTTCTAGGGCTGCTGAAGTCAGCACTCAGTGAGGGGTGGCAGGGTGAGTGACAAGGGGATACAAACCATCAGCAGAACACAGTATCGACATGACCCAAGGCCATGGTCAGATGGCTGAAGGTGCTATGAGAATAAGACATTCACTCTACTGTATGTCTGTTCCCTTGGGTGTGGCAGTGTGGATTAAGTAGGTGGATTTATTCATTTTTATTTAACTTTCAACAATTACACAGGTACTCCGGTACTCCATGGGCACTGTGAAAGGTAGAAACTACATATAAGTAAAATGAAGCAAATACAAGCTATAATTTGTGCATCCAGGGACAATTATAGTTAACATTCTGATGCAGATCCTCCAGATATTTTTCTTTACACATCAATAGGTGTTTCAAATTGTTTTTGAATCTGCATTGGAATTCAATAATATATTATGAATGTTAAATATATTTCATAAATTTGTTTCAAATCATTGCAAAGCATTCTCCAATGTATGGATTTCAATAAATGTTGGACATTTGGTTTACAATCTCTCACTATTCATCATTTCACTCTTCACTATTCACCTATAAGAGGCAATCTTTTAGCTATCTCATTATACCCATTTTCTGTAGTTGAGTGCCCAGTGAAGGATGAGTTTTGTTGGTCGTGGTGGTGGTAAAAGACTCAATCCCTCAGGAAGATAAAATAATTTTAAGTTGCTATACGTCTTATAACATTGCCTTTAAACAAACAAACAAACAAACATAGAATTACAAAAGAAATAGACAAATCTACACACTGAGCATTTAAAACTCACCTCTCTGAGTAAATTATAAAACAGACAGACAAAATATACCAGTACGAATATATGAACTGAAAATATGAACAACATAATTACAAACTTGAGCAAACAAATGTACATAAAATCTGCACAGAGTGTTGAATATCCCACATTCTTTTATGGTACACACAATATTTAAGGAAACTGACTATATACTAAGTCATAAAGTAAACCTACATAAATCTCAAAGGATTGAAATCATTAAGAATTTATTCTCTGACAGCAATGTATTTAAGTGGCAAATCAATCACAAGATAACTAGAAAATCCTCATAATTGGGAAAGTAAGACACAGATTTCCAATTTGTCCATGGGTTAAACAGAAAATGAAAATGTAAATTAGACAATGTTTAGAAAGGAATGATTACAACCGCATTTCAAAATGTCCCTGCACATCTTTATGCCAGTAGATTGAATGACTTAGAGAAAATGAAAAATTTTCTAAAAAAAAACATAACTTCTTAAAACTGACTTATGAAGGAATTTAAAACCTGTGTCATAACATAACCATTAAGAAAATGGAAACAGTCATTTAAAATCGTCCCCAAAAGGAAACTCTAGGTCCAAGTGGTTTCACTGATAAAGTCTACCAAATATTCAAGGAACAAATAAACAAGATAGAGGTAATTGTAGAGGAATATTGTTAAAAGAAACCATATCAGATAAATATCCAGAAGAAAGACATAAGTTAATATATAAGTCCTTGTTACTGCACCTAAGCACTCCAAAAGAGTTGGTTATTAGCTTTATTAGTAGTCGAAAAAACTGGAATCCCAGAAAAATATTCCTCTCTAGCATAATAGTAGCAATGGCTAACCAAGCTTTTCCCCCTGAACCTCCCAGGGGAATATAAGTGGGGGTTATAGACCCTCCCTCAAGCATACCCTCAGCCCTCCCACAGAGCTCTCTGGGTCCCTGGCTACACTCATGTGTTACCTCATTTAATTGTCACACTACCCTTATGTTGTGGATCCTGCTCTTATCTTGATTTTACAGATGATGAGACTCAACTTTAGAAAAGTGATTTCTATGGCCACATAGTCAGCAGATGGCCTGGCTGGGAATGGCAAACAGGCAAACTGGAAAGCTCATACCCTTCTCTGTCTTCCATAATTATATCATAAGTGGCACCACTGAGCCTTCCAGTGCTATCAATCAGAATATTTGCTTTCCCACACCAACACTCACTCCCCTTCCTTGGCAAAGAGAAACGAGTGCTATTTCAAAGAAGCATATGGTGCCAGCAATTGACCTTTGGACAGCTATTTACAGAACGCCGACATTATGAAGTTTGTGCCACCATGCAACATCAGGCGGTCAGCAGTTACCCATAACAGGTGTTTAAAATAGCACTTGACAAATATTTATTATCTCCATAAAACAGGGATTAATAATAGAAACTATCCCACTGAGGTGTTGGAATAATTAAATTAGTTAATATATAAGTCCTTTCTTTCGCCCATCAAAAAGCAAGCAGTCAGAAGGCATCACCACAAAACACCTTTCCACCTCCCATCATGGCCAAAAAGCAGTTTCTTCTTTTGGATACTGTGTCCTCCCAGCCACAACTGCATTCTATTATGATGAGCATCCATGAACAAAGCACACCCAAATTTTGACATTTTTTTTCCTCTCAAAGAAAAAAATATCTTGATTCTGAAGGAATGTTGGTGGTTGATCAAATCAATTCAATTACCAAGCATACCCATTACCCCAGTGCTCTTGGCTTCATCATCAGGAGGTGAGCTGGCCTCTCCAGTCTGGAATAAATTTCCCATCTGGACATGTGACTCTCACTCCTCTTAGAGCTGTATCAGTTTCAGTCCTTTGATTTCTCAGAGAGTTTGTTACGTGAATCAGTCCAGTGTGTAACACCAAGTCTAAGGAATCATGAGTCATGCATTACATTCATTTCCTATTTTTATCTTTGCTTGGTGGAGTGTGTTGTGTGTGGGGTTTTAAAATAGATCTTGGTCTCCTTGGACCTTTGTATTCAAATTTATTCTTAGGCTGAAAGAAAAAAAATTAGAAAGCCAAATGTAAAGATAGCCTTCTTTTCACGAGCCCATGACTCAGCAGCTGGTCTTGGTGAGCAGAGAAGCCCCCGGCAGGTCACTGGGATGGCAGGTCTGTCATGGCTGCTTCCCGCCATCACCTTCTGCTGCTGCTTTAGGCATAAGCAAGAGAACCAGTATCCCCAGCACCTACTTGTCTTGATGCCACAGCCAAAATAATTGAATGCATTCAGGCTTCCTCATAAATCTGACATCCAAATTAAAAAAAAAAAATGAAAACTTTGAAATGTGCTGAATTATAGAGAGATGGTCTGCCATTTACAGGAGCATTGAGTCATTGCTCTGACCCAAGAATTTTAGTCTAGTGGGTACAAATTTAATAATCCATAAACTCAGCTCAGTTACAAAAGTCTTTTTTAAATCTCTATTTCCAGTTCCCATTCTGCTGCTTAGCAGAAAACTGCATAGCTGTTACCTTAGTAAAATAGAATTGGATTGGGAGGAGAAACTGTTTTTTTTTTTTACTTTACATATTTCTGTACGATTTTATTTTTTTATTTTATGGAATAAAAAGGTCCAGTCTTTCTAACTCCTAATAATAATCCTCTTTGGACCAGATCTATTATTCATGGAAAAACAGGATGGTGATGTTTCAGAATATTCTAGGTTCTCCCAGTAGAACATGGCAGCGCAAATACGATCTCCCCCAGAAGCCACCTTCTAAAATCACATGTTAGGACTCAAGCATCTACAGACGATTGGGAAGAAATTGGGCCCCTGAAAAGATATAAACATGTTCTAGTGCCAGAAAATAAAAGGTTCAATGAAAGGTGCAATAGAGTGATGGGACTAGACCAGAGGGAGTAGACGTCCCCATTGGCTCAAAATCAAGGCCCAGCAAGGACAGGAGGCAGCTAGAGGAGTGGGGTGGGCATGCACTGGGAGTGTCGCCTCTCTGGCTCCTTTATTTGTATGGTACTGTGTAGCAAAAGCATTTCTATGCAAGAGCACGACTTGCTATTTCACTGGTCCTAAGCTGTGTGGCATTTTGGATTCTGTGAATCGTTCAGGATGGCCATATGGCATCCTAAGTTGAAATGCCTGGGATTGGGCACATTGCAGTGATAGCACACCTATCAAGCAGATAAACCGTCCTCTTTCTGCAATACAAACAGTGCCATTTCCTGCCCATAGAATCTGCTGTTTCTTATGCGTTCCCCCTAGACACATTCTGTGGCGTCACACGGAGGCCTCTGTATTCTAAGGATCACAGCACTGCTCCTCTAATGCATGGAGCCTGCTGGTGTTAATCATCTGAATGACCATTTGGGCAAAGCAGACATACATGGGGCACTTTAGACTCCTGAGACATATTTCTGCAGAATAAAGATAGCTCGGAAATTTGGGAGACTTTCTAAACTTTCCTGTTACAGATTGTATCCTTTGCTCTTACCAAGCACCCAGAGATTTTATTAAAAGAATATTCTTAGTGTTTACTTATTAACTCAAATCAACTCCACCCAATATATCCTTCTGTAATAAGATGTAAGGAATCATGCATGCAGCACTCATTTGATTACTGAAGCATAAACATTTCATGGCCACTTCTGATTCAAGACATCACTGACTAATGCGTTAAAAGTGAAGCTGGAGGGCCGGCCAAGTGGCACATTGGTTAGGAGTTGGATTGGGACACCAGTTTAGAGCAGTTGGGATCCCACATTAGGGCCAGTGACGCTGCGCCCTCTACAGCTAAGATGGTGAACAACAGCTCAACCTGGAGCTGGGCTACTGTGAATCGCTGGTGATGGTGTAGGCTGCAGTGGGGCTGGCCGGCAGCAGGCGTGAGTTTTCGTGGGGTGCCGTGAGCCGCCGTGAGCCGCAGCAGCCCTCCAATTGCTGACAAGCAACTGCCTCACCCGGGGAAGAGCGCAATGATAATACCAACATGGGCCAGTGAAGCGATGTCCTCAACTAGACTGAAGAACAAAAGGACAGCAACTTGTCTGTTCCCCTTCCCCCAATTCCCCAAGAAAAAAAAAATCTTAAAAAAAAAAAAAAAGTGAAGCTGGAACGCAGTGTTTGGGACACCTTTCAGCAGAGATGCTAAAGTAAAATGCTTCTCAGCCATTAGAAAACTGTTGGGTGGATTTGGGATTTTAAGCCATTAAACTCTGCTTAAAAGGTAAGTCTGGACCCAGGCTAGTTTTATCATCACAATAAATTATCTCGAAGCAAATATGCAGATAACTGCTGCACAGATCAAGAAATAGGGATGTTGCTAGCACCCAAAAGCCACGAGCTCTTTCCTAACTGCAAACGCTTTCTCCCCCGCAAAGGTAAACCCTGTACTATAGCATGCTTCTTGCTGTTTTTCAATTATAAATGGAATAATATAATATGTATTCTTTCATGTTTGGCTTTTTTTTTTCCAGGTAATGTTTGTGAGATTTATCATGTTGTTACTTGTACTTGGTTTAATTCAATAACACTATATGGCATTTCATTATATGAATAGCCCATAATTTCTTTATCCATTCTACATTTCATAAATATGGTTGTTTTTATTTTGGCAGGATTATGAGTCATACTTTAGATCAGAAGGATCTTAAATTTTTTTTCATAATTTAAATAACAGTTCCCTTACTTAATATACATAATAAAGTGTTCTGAGGATAGGTAGGTATATTTAATGGGCTGCAGTTAAAAAGACAGAGATGTAATGATATGTTAACATAAGTGCTTAGTGTTGTATTTGTAATTCATATTCCAAGTTTAACTTTAGGATGATCACTTAAGGTATAAAATATTTATTTGCCTGATGTGCATGTACAATTAATATGGCAATTGCTGAGGGAAGGTTTCCAGATAACCAAACATAATTTTGCTGAGAAATCAATTTGCCAGATTATTTAGGATTTTTTGAAGTGCTGATTTTTCTGCCTGTAAAAGGGCAAACAGTCCTAGATCAAAAATAGGATGCTTTTACAACATTTTTTTGTTAATTGGCTTCTAGCATTTTGACTTGAGCTATAAAAGGAATTACAAATTGATTCAAGGTTTCAAGGTGTTCAACAATACACTCCCCAAAATTTTGCAATGTATTGGCCCCAAAATTTGGCTTCTAGAATTGTGTGCAGAGAATATATATGTATAGGAAAAATAAAATAAATGCACAGATAAAATGTTTAAAAGGAGCCATTAAGAATTGTTAGTGACAGCAGAAACAATCAACCTTAAATAGCATAATCATTAGGTATAATCATAAGAGAATTGGTTCATTAATTCCTACAAGTATTTGTTGATTAAATTATATACCAGATACCATGCTGCACACTGGGTATTCTGTATTGATCAAGACTGAGTTCTGGGCCGGCCGAGTGGCGNTCTTATTCTTTAGATTCCACATATAAATGAGATCATATGGTATTTGTCTTTCTCAGTCTGACTTATTTCACTTAGCATAATACCCTCTAGGTCCATCCATGTTGTTGCAAATGGTAAGATTTCGTCCTTTTTTTATCGCCGAGTAATATTCCATTGTATATATGTACCACATCTTTTTTATCCAATCATCTGTTGATGGGCACTTGGGTTACTTCCATATCTTGGCTATTGTAAAACAGTGCTGCAGTGAACACAGGGGTGCATATATCTAATTCATTCCTTTTAAAATAGTCTACTATCCCAAAGGTACATTTTCAGTGTATTCACTAGTTGCAGTAGAAAAATGTTCACTGAAATTAATTTTCATTAATTTGGTTTTACTTTAACCATCCATGCTTATTTACCACAATTATACTTCTATCAAATTGGACCTTTTCACTCAAATTTTATCCTAAAAGCTTGCCTGTTGAATTATTACTGCTCTTCTCTAGCTGTTAGGTTTTGAAGATTTTTTTCTCTCCTACTTTGAGTATATCAATTTTGATGAATCCATGACATTTTTCTTTTGACGGTAAATCCTTAAGGGTGCTTCAATTCTTTTCCCCTAAAAGTATTATTAAAGTATTATCTTTTTTAATATTTCTATTCATAATTAAACAATTACACCATCTTTTGGTTCCTAGTTTTGATTTCAAAAATTGGATATATAGGTGGCAGCTTAGATATAATATTAAATAAGTATAATCAAATTTTTAAAAAGAATTTAAATATATTTATTAAATTACATATAAAAATGTTTGTTACAGAAAATCATTTTATGAAGCAATCAAAATTTATAGATTCAGCAAATATATTAATGGACTATGTATATTTTAAAGAAATAAAGCATACATACCACAAACTTCCAAATAGATTCCAAATAGCCATAAAATTCAAATAAAAGGATATTTTTCTGCTCCATTTTTCTTGTCAGAGCTACATAGAAAGCCTTATGATTCTTTTTTTTTATTATTATTATTTAGCAGGTGTGCAAACAGATGCAACTTGTTTATTTTATTTTATTCCTACTATTAACATTTCACCACTGCCAGAAAGCCTATGGGCACATGCTTAATTATTTAAATAAAAATTCAAAAAAATTACATAAATTTTAGCAGTAAATAAATTGTTTCCTTTTTATCATGTAGGAAAAAATAATGATAATGAAACTCTGGAATGGCAAATACTTAAAAAAACCTTACTATTAATGTAGCAGCAGACTGACTCTTAAAATAAAACTTGGAGCTGTGATGCTCTTTCATTTGGGGGTTCCATTATCTAGTAGTTTTTGTGTATTTTTTTCTAATTTTTTAAAAAGTTATTATTTTATTTATTATTATATTATTATTTTATAGACTTTATTGGAGAACAGTGTGTTTTTCCAGGACCCATCAGCTCCAAGTCAAGTAGTTGTTTCAATCTAGTTGTAGAGGGCACAACTCAGTGGCCCATGTGGGGATCGAACCTGCAACCTTGGTATTATGAGCACTGTGCTCCAACCCACGAAGCTAACCGGCCACCCCATTATCTAGTAGTTTTCACTACAACAAATGAAACAATAGTGTTATAGTGAATGCAAAGTAATATTTTATATGTTTGTATACTGTGTTTATATATAAAACATGTATTGGTCTCTTTGGCCTGCTCAACTTAAGTAAATAATGTTAATTTTAAAACTCATTTATTGAGTTTAGACTAATGACAAAATACAATAATAATCCTTAAGTTACTTTAAAGGAAAAATCTTTTTCCTTGCTTCTGGATCTATTTAGCTGTTTGACACCTTTCCCAAATAAAGCACCCATAAAAGCAAAACTAAGTCCAGCAAAGTTTGTGACAATTTTTCCAGGTTTCCCCAGGCAGACTTCTGAACTGTTCTTGCTCCAATATCACCCCATCCTGTAGCAAGTAATAACCATGGTAGATTAACAGCAAGGACTGTGGGGCTAAACTGCTTGTTTTTGTAGCCTGGTTTCATAATTTAGTAGCTGTATGACTTTGAACATGTTACCTGATGGCTCTACGTCTCATTTCATCATCTGTAAAATAGGTTAATAATAATATTCGCTCACAGGGTTGTTGTGGCTTATTAAGTTAATGTATATAAAGCACTTAGAACAGTGCAATGTGGGTGTTCGTTTCACTTGAACTTTTTGGCTTTCTAACCTAATCCAATTCTGCCTCTGTCCGTTGAATGTGTTGGGGTATATTTGGTCTCTCTGGTGCCTGAGCCTCAGATTTCCCATGAAAACTTCCCCTTGGCCATGTTTCCTCCCTTCCGTTTCAGGCAGGACCTGTGCACACCTTGCCCTGTGCTTAGTCGTTTCCACCCCTGACTGCCAAATTCTCAGTATCTTCACATAGTTAACTCCTTTTGTCTTTTAGATCTCACTTTAAACAATTGTTTTTTGGGGGATGCCTACCCTGGCCCTCCCAGGCTAGAATAAGTCCTCCTGATTTAAGTATTCCTATATCCCTTTAATTTTCCTTTATAGCACTCATCAGAATTTATAGCTATATAGTTATGTGAATATTTAATAAATATGTATCCTCTACTAAAATGTAAGCTCCTTGAAAGCAGGGTCAAAATCCATTTTGTTCATCATTATATCCTAATCATTATAGTGTTTGGTTAGAGTAGGTGTGTAAGAAATATTTGTTAAGTAAATGAGTAAATTATTTCAGAGGTAAGTGCTAGGGTTCAACATAAGTGAACATGATTTGCCCAAGATTATACCACTATAAATGACAGAGCTATAAGCAGGCTTCAGTTCTCCTGACTCAAAGTCCACTATCACTTCCAGGCATTAAATCTTCAATTACACAAGTCATGCAAAGAAACATGCAATTTCTATTGTGTATGTTCTAGAATAAAAAGTAAAAGCACACATCAGAAAGTATAGATCTAAGGTTGTCTGGGGGAATTGGGCCTCCTTATGTAACTGATATTTAAGATATGAAGTAGAAGTTAGAGTAGGCAATGAGAGTTGGAGCAGAGGGTTCCAGGTAGAAAGAACCATTTACACAGTGGTTCAATGATGAGAAAAGCTTGGGGAATAAGAACAGAGAAAAGGTCACTGTGATTGCAACAGAAGGCGTAGGAAGAGGGAGGCTGAGGTTTAATCAGAGAGGCAGGGCCAGATCTTCTGTACCAAGGAAAGAATTTTGTTTTTTAACTAACAGAAGAGAAAGCCACTGAAGAGCTTTGAATAGAGATAACACAATCAGCTTTGCATTTTCAGGATACTGGCTGCTTTATGGGAGCGGGGGTATTGGAAAAGGGCAGACTTAAAAATTGGTTGGATATGGGGGTCAACAAAGAAAGAAATCTAAGAGATGACACTCAGCTATCCAATATGATCATGGAGGATTATAGTATCATTTACTGAGAAAGGGCCATTAGTAGATAGATCAACAGTTTAATTTTACTAAGTGTATAAGTTCTCAATAAATAGTGACAATTATTGTTTTTTGTGGTTGCTGTTACTGATGATTCAAAAACCACTTGCTGCATAGATGTTGGCCTGAGGTGTTGCTCCCACTGTGACACAGCACTTCTGGACTTGGAGTCTGGAGAGGGAAGTCATCTAAGCATGCAACCGAGCCTCGGTACAAAAGCCTTTTTGACCGCCAATCTGATTTCTAGGGTAGGCTTAGTATATAACATGTGAGGCACACATGAGAAAACAGCATTCCTTTTTCTTGCATTTCCTTCTCCTCTCCCCAAGAATTGAGAAAGTTCAGAGATGATATATGACCACGGCCAAACATGATAGGATAGCCAATATGATATGGCTAACAGGTGTGTGAAGCATCATTGTATGGGGATCAAACCTATAGAATTCGCCTTAATGGACCTGGGCTGAATAATGTATGAGCGTAGATAGCTCAAAGAACTTTCCTGTAAATTAAGTAGGGGGATAGTAAGCAAAGAAATCAAGAGGTGTGCTTAGATCTTAGATGATGTTACAGAAGGTACTTCATACCTTATTTTCTGATCAATTTTATTCATATATTTTTTGCCTCAGTTGGCAATCTGTCACCTTCATTTACATTGTTTATATATAGTTTAAAAATATATAGAAAGGGATGCCTGTTAGAATGATTCGCTGGCAGTACGGACTGTGTAAGGCCATTGTCGTGTTCATTCTGGTGAGCCAGCACTGCCTTACACGCATATGAGACGGCTGCTGAGCCTTCACGCTACGGCTCATGGCTCCTGCCTTGGTTCCCTGGAGATTCCAGGAAAGCAAAGATCAGGCCTCAGGACTATCCATATGGAGCTAATGAGGATCCTTGTTATCATTACCCTGATCATCCTATTAAAGAAGTCTGGAAACATGAGGTCGGTGGCAAATGTGTTAGTAAATATGCCGAAAGGCATGTCTAGTTCAGAAGTTTTAGGCCCTGAGTTGAGAAGTTTTATGGTGCTTTGTCTACATGTCAACTGGACATTTTGCAACAAGGCACATATTAAAGAACTAAAGAAAGAAGCACTGAGGGGAAGTCAAATCTAAGAAAANCCATGAATTGTAAATGGGCAACTGGTTATCAGGGCAGCTGGGCAGCACGGCCAGTGCAACTACGGGTGGGATCCTTGAGCGAGGCCCTGACTGGGGGCCAAGCAGCTGGGGAGTAGTTCATAAAGACTGCGAGGCCTAACACCTGTCTTGAAGCACAGGCACTGTGAGCAAAGTGGGCAAACGCAGCCCTCAGGTGCACTGAAGAGACCACTGCACATTAGCTACAGCAGCTGTGAACTTTTCACAGGGAGGGAGGCAAGCTTTGGACTGTAATATTTGGAAACTGAAACAACGCAGAGGAACTCAGGAAGCCCAGACAGCAAACAAGCGAGGATCCACAGGGGGTCCACAGAGGAAACTGGAGACAGGAGAAGGAAAGAGTTCAGGGACTGGGATGAAGACCTCACCCCTGCGGACAGGTCCCTGCTAGAAGAGTTTACCCTGGGGCCAAAGGATTAGTAAGTAATCATAACCACATCATCTCAGGCAGCCAGGTAAACATCCCCTATAGAAACTGCATCTTACTAGGAAATCTGTTACTACATCTAGATTTATAGGTACAGATGCAATCTCTCTCTCTCTCTCTCTCTCTCTCTCTCTCTCTCTCTCTCTCTCTCACACACACACACACACACACACACACACACACACACACACACACCATAACTAATTTACTTGGTGGCACCAAAATATGATACAAAATACGAAAAAGTGTATTGTCTAGAACAGGGCTTGGCAACCTTTATTTTTTTTCAGTAAAGGGGCAGAGAGTAAATATTTTAGGCTTTGTGGTCCTGATGCAATTACTCAACTGCCACTATAGTGCAAAAATAGCCGTAGACAATAGGTAAATGAATGTGTATGACTGTTCCAATAAACCTTTATTTACAAAAACAGGTGATGGATTGACCCCTGGCTAGAAGAAGAGCTTGTAAACCCTAGAAGATCTGATCCAGTTCGCAAACAGGGAAGGAATGGAAGGTTTTGTCTTTAAGGTGTGAAGACAGGCCACAGGAAGGATATGGAACCAGAGCTAGCGTGGCGCAGGCATATGGGCAACAACTGAGGAAGGTCACAAGGAAAGAAACAAGGGTCTGCTTCTAAAGACGGGAAGTCATTTGGGAGACTAATCTTCCTCTCTTCTAGGGAGGCTTGCATGTGTACACAGAGCTAGGTCAAGGTTGGC
>NW_017731445.1:1668632-1670266 GCF_001890085.2 Hipposideros armiger | reverse complement strand
TGACTCAACATTCAAAATTTGCTACATGCTATTTTCCCCCTTACAATATAGTAGTATGAAAGCCTTCTCATGCCTTTATGTTACCTTTTATTAATTTCAACTTCTAAGCTTATCTTTGCATTGTCAAAACAATGATGTTTTAATTTTACACATTATTACTTGGATTGTCAGTGCAGAGTCAATATTAAAAATCCTAATTTGGAGTAGAAGGCAGTCAAATATAGTCCCTCCTGAGTAATACACATAGCTTCAGATATTTATATACCTATGGAAAGAAAAGGGGAAGGAACTGAAGCTAACTCACTCAGGGACCTACTATGTGCCTGTCTGCCTGCCTGCTTATCCACCCCATCTAACTACCTATGCCTACCAACCTACCTACTGACCTGATTTAATCCTCACAGCAACCTTGTGAAGGAATGGTCCTTATGCTTATTTTGTTGATGAAAAAATTAAGACTCAAGTGAGGAGATATATTTAACTTGCCCAGGTTGCAAAGCTATTAAATGGAAAATAGGAAGTTTAAATTTGGGTGTGGAGCATGGTACAGGAGGAACAACACCAGATGTGGAGTCAGCCTGACCTGGGTTTGAATCACCTCTACCACCATCAGTTATGTGGTCCCAGATGAGTTACCCTTTGAGCTTTAGTGTTCCTGATATAGGGAATAGAGTCTATTGTCTTCAAAACTCAGTGGTCAAATACTATTTATAAAGTCCTGGAACTCCATTCAACTGTAAGGCCATAAGATAGTGACTTTCAAAATGAAAGGTCTCTAGCTGAGTAGGGCTACAAGGAGCTCTGCCTGAGAATGGAAGTGTTTCTTAGGCTCTGATCCAAGGTTGTTGACACTATAAACTCAATCTAGGGCTGAAGTTGGAGTGAGTTTAAATGAACTGACCAAGCCCTTTATGACTCAAGCAAACACCATGAGAAGAGCTGACCTAAATGTGGATGGGTGTGTGTGTGTGTGTGTGTATGCGCGCACACATGTGTGCGTGCGTGCGTGTGTGTGTGTGTGTGGTAGAATGGAAACGATCACATAACCCACAGTGTGTGTGTGTGTGTGTGCATGTGGTAGAATGGAAACGATCACATAACCCACACAACCAGAAATAGCTGGTGAGCTCAGGTGAGCATCAACATGTAAACTCTGGCCTAACCAACTGCTTCTCTCTCTGCTCTTCTATAACGTCAATGAAGGAATAAGACCCTGTAAAGCTTTCCCTACAGAAGCAGAAAGATTGTTTACATGCACATTTGGGACTTCCTGACCCAATTCTAATCTTTGAACAGTCTACCCTTTGATTGAACTTTATAACATTATGAATTTTACAAATCTTATATAGCTGAGCATTCTCCTATTAACCAAAGTTAGTGGAACACAAAAGGATTAGAAGCAGCAATTATTTTGGATGTTTTTGATAGTGGATTGAAATGTCTTAAAATTTCAATCAAAAGGGATTTCAGAGCATTATTATTTTCTTTAAATGCCTTCCAAATGAGAACCAAATTAATCAAAGCATTTTACATTTAGCTTTAGTGCAGGGTTTCACAACTGAGAAAAATAGTTACTGACTTTAAAGTGATTTCCAATTTTATAAAATTTGCCAGGAATTTAATGTTCCACTTGG
>NW_017731445.1:1655645-1667357 GCF_001890085.2 Hipposideros armiger | reverse complement strand
AAATATTTAACATAAGGTACCCTAGGCCCTCCAAACGTTAGGGTTGGGCCTGGCAGCATATCCTTTATGTAAATAAAACTGTGGGTTAAAAAGAAAGAACCTTGGTGGTCATAACCTAACACCGACTTCCCTTGAAGCTGCCTTCAACAGGAACCCATGGCATTAGTTTATAATGTCACACAAGCACTCCTTAATTTTCATTGTACTACCTCTACGTTTTGGAAATTAATTGGAGGGATAATGTGGGTTAGGATGTGGAAACATGTTCTCTTTGTACCAAGAAACCCTTCACAACTAGTGTGAATCAAGTCTGAAGTGCCTGTAGTATCATCTCACAGGGCCAACATACTTGTAGAAAATCTCTTATGAAAGTACATTTTAGTACAGTGATGGTGAAAAGCAGAAAAAAATTTCTCTGAATTGAGGAACGTGCTCATCTCAAACAAGGGCTATTTCTTTATCAAGAGGAGCAGAGATTTAATTATCTTAACCTGTGTCTATGAGCAAATACACCAGAAAGACAATGGCCAGGCCAGAGCCACCAGGGCTGGGCAAAGGAGAAGTGTCGCGACGTGGCCAGCAGGGGGCGCGGTCACGCTTAGTCTGTGCTGGGGGATCTACACCCAGCCTGCTCTGTGGTTGGGGCTCCCAGCCTAACTCTTTTCTAAGCAAATAGCCCTGTGGTGGTGGGCTTCACTGAAGAGGGCAGTGTGCTGAGATTTCTTTCCTCATGTCTACAGGGCCCATTTTAGCTCTTGAAATGTGTTAAGAAATCTTGAACTTCTATTTTCTTCTCTTTTCCCACTTCTAAACTCTTTAGGAAGGCTCGTCTCTAGTTATAAGGCACTTTGTAAGCGCAACTTCCTACAGAGGTTCTCTGAAATATTGACAGACGCATTCTGGTCAGAAGGAGCACTTCCTGGTCTAGGAGCTTTATTTTCCTGATAAAGAAATCCAGTATGTCAATCATGAAATCCAAAGAGAAAATCCCGTAAGCTGGTAGTCTGTCTTTCCATGATTCTTTTCTGCTTCCTTCCTTGAATGAATATTTTTGAGCACCTTTTGTGGGATTGTGTTTGGACCACGGTTATAAACAAAGTTGCATTTCCTGAGGAGGATGAGGGGCGGGGTTGCGGCCCAGAACAGCAGGGAAGGAAACCAGTATAGGAAGCTAATGAGCAGGGACCCCCAAGGGAAAGGGTTGTGGCCCTGGGCTGCTGGGTCAATAGGCACTTCTCTCAAATGCAAGGGGAGAAAGGAACAGAATGACAAACCAGGCAAGAGGAGGAAAACTGGAGAGCTTCAACTGAGCCTATTCTTAGGAACGTGGAGGATGAAGGTAGAGAAGGGCCTCCCATGTCCCTCTTCCCCGGGGGGGTCATTGTTATCATTCATTTTCGAGTTGTCAGAATTGTGCTAATGTAGAGGAGCAGATTTACAGCTAAAAGCACACTGCAAATTCTAAAAAAATAATTTTGATTTAGGTCTGGTCTGTGGGTGGGTACAGAGGAGCTGAAGGGTATAATTTGTTGTTGTTGTTGTTTTCTGGCAGATTTAGCATTCCAATTGCAATTTGCTTAGACTAATATTCAATTTAGTCTGCATATTCTGAACATCTACTAACAAAAAGTGGAACGGGGAAGGGAGGTGGGACTATCAAGACGCATCCTGTAATGCAGAGGAAAGACGCCCGGAACAAAATAATGAAAGCTTCCATGCGAGGCATCTGGTTTGTGTGTGACTGTGAGTGCAGGTGTGTTTGGGGTAGCTGTAACTGTACAGATAAAAATAAGTTAGTGCCTATTCTGAAGTTAGTGCCTGGTCTCCAGACAACTTATATGGTAAAAAATTAAAATGTGGATCGAGCCCTCGTGACGATTTCGAGTGAGACAGTCCTACTTTCCTACCCTTAGCTCCACCACTTGTTAGTTCTGATTGTGGGCAACTTTCAACCTGTTTTCCTCATGCGTGAAACTGGGACACTAACACCCCTTTTGCAAGGTTTAGATGCATATTAAATGAGAATGTAAAACACCTAGCACAGTGATTGACAGAAGGCCAGTCTCCTCAATTAGAGAAATAGTAATAAACAATAATGAGCTTTAGTACAAATAATAAATGTAACTTTTGACAAGTATGCATTACATTTTCTAAGCTATTTACTATTCCATTTATTTATTTTTTCAGTTACAGCTGACATTCAGTACTATTTTATATTAGTTTCTGATGTATAGCGTAGTAGTTAGATGGTTATATAATTTATTCAGTGATCCCCAGATATAGTACCCACCTGGCACTATATGTAGTTGTTGCAATATTATTGACCATATTCTCCATGCTGTACTTCTGTACTTTACATCCTTGTGACTATTTTGTAGCTGCCAATTTGTATTTCTTTGTTGTTTTGTTTTTTTTTTGTTTGTTTTTTTAGCTGAGCCATCCTGCTACCTGTTGGCAGCTCAGCGGCAGTTCAGCAGGGGCCAGGAATCGAATCAGCGACCCTGTTGCTCAGAGCTTGCACTCTTGAGCGAGCTCTTAACCAATTGAGCCACTNACTGGCCCTCATATGTGGGATCCGAACCGGGGCCCTCTGGCGTCCTAAGCCAGCTCTTAACCATCGCGCCACTCGGCCGGCCCCACAATAAAAATCTTAAAAAAAAAAAAATACTGAGTTCTGGTTCAAGATGGTGACATCGGAACATCCTGAGCTCACCTCCCACAGACACACTGAGTTTGCAGCTACATGAGGAACAATTTCCTCTGAGAAAAACCTAAAGTCTGGCTGAACGCCTCCAATACATCAGGCAAATGAGACACAACAAAACAAAACAAAACACACCTAAGCAGGTAGGAGAGGATGGGACACAACTTCACCATAAACTTCACCCCCAGCGTTGCAACCCACAGTCAACAGGAAACTTAAAATCAGACCTTCCCCTTGAGGAACAAAGATCATACCCCACACCAGGCACTACAAGTTTTAAGACCTACATCTGAGCGAGTCCCCAAAACATCTAAAACATTTGAAAACCACCAGGGCTCCTGTCCTCGAAACCCACAAGCCTATAGAAAAACAGAAAGGGACTCAAAGGGCTCCCACACTGGGACTCATCTGCCCCAGGGCTCAGCACAGAAGCAGATGCACTTCGACTTTGCTCATTTGCTCATTATGTTAAAGTGTTGGCCTGAGAATCTAATTGAACACATTAATTTATATTTACTTTAGTTACTAATGTATTCATGTTCAGACAATTCAGACACAACTTCCTATGTCCCCAGTCATGCCTATGATACTTTTCAATCTCAGAGCTAGCAATAAACGAAGGAGAAAACAGGTCTTATCAGCATAGGGAAGCTACTGTATCTCAGGCGTCTCAGCTCAAATGCTCTGCCTGTCACCCAGCCCCTGTAAGGCTAAGCCAACTTCTGCTCCTGGTCCAGACATTGCTCCAGCAAGCAGCAGACCAGTCAGACTAGAGAGCTCCCCTATTCCTTCCTCTGGTTTTACAGTACATTATCTTCAGCAGTATGGCAACTGCACTTATTATGATGGTGTTACACACACACACACACACACACACACACACACACACACACACACACACACACACAATCTGTGCCTCAGCCCAATGACAAATTTCTACATGCATTACTTTCGGACCATAATTAAGGAAAAATATTTGGTGGATTGAAATAAATCAGTTAATGAAAATGAGCTACATTTCTCAGGCAGAGTTCAAGCCTTGAAATGCCCAGATTCCAAGGGAGAACAAACTAATATTAAGAACCCATGGTGGGAAGAATATTGTAACCAAGAAGTAAACACACTAATTTTAATATATATTTGAAAGATCTCAGGTTTCCAAGAGAAACCAAGTACAAAATTAAGAGTAGAAACTGGGAACTCTATTTTTTTTGTAACTGGGAACTCTATTTTTTTGTACAAAATGTTTCAAATATCTCACAAGTGGCTATGGCTACAACATAAAAATGACCAAATTGGTTATTCATTTTCTAGCATAGTATTCTCTCTAGTGTTGGCTATAATTCTGTCTACCTTCCTTTCACTTATTAAACATTATTCAGTACATTTCTATGTTATTGGATTAAATGTCACATAAGCTAAAACGAATTTGGTGTTTCTATGGGCACAGATGTCAATACGTTTGTTTCAGAAGTAATTCTGTAATATGATATGAAAGCACTATGCTGGAGATTCCCAAAAGGATATTTTCTGTCTTGAATTTCTCTTTTAAAGAAACCCCAAATGAACCTGCTACTCCATATTCTAGTAGGTCTTATATACACTATAATTTGAAAAAAAAAAACCAGAACGTCTGCAAGGTAAAAAATGTTTTCAACTTGATTGTGGTGGTCACTATATGACGGTGTGTGTTTGTCAAAACTCAGAAATGTACACTAGAAGGAGTGAATTTTCCTGTAGCTGTATAATTCAAAGAAGGAAAAAAAATTGGGGCAGGGTATCTTCTTACGTGTATTAAAACGAGTTTCAATAAGCTATTTCAACCTAATCAAGGAACAAGTGCCAAATATCCATGTGAAGTGACATAAAACAAACACATTATGAACATCCAAAAGTCTGGATTTACAATGGAAATGTTGACAGCTTTTGAAATTAAACAGCACTCAATCACTAATTTTCTTTGAGGGTAAGATTTGCACCCTGCTGGGCTTATAATTTTGTTTCCTATTTTTGTGCTGTTCATGTGTAAATACTGCTAATTTCATCTGACACAAAAAAGGAAAACGATTTTGTTTCTAAGCTAGTGAATGACACAGAGACTACGCTCTATATGCAACAGCGTGATAAGCTTCCCTGCAATGATTTGAAAGGAAAGAATAATCAAGCCATTTCAAATGTATTTGTAACAAGGAAACAAATTTATTGATTTTAAAAGACAAGACACCATTTTGTTTTGAAAAACACAAGAAAGCTAGCCTGAGTTCAAGTCTGAAATATTCAGAAAAATCCTACTAATATCTTTAGTATGTTCCAGTCATTTGTTTAAACAACACACTAAAAGTTAATATATATTTTTATAATTATAAAAGTTCCCCAGTTATTGTACAGTACACAATACAAATCGCCCACAAACTATTATTTAGCTCCTGCCAATTTTGAGAGGACATGATATACTAAAAGATTTAGCATTTCTCACAAAAATCACATCAGGAAATACGTATTTACAAAATCAAATACATTATACAAAAAACCATCACATGTTATTCGGTAAAGGTGTTTTTAAATAATTAAAAAGTTTATTCAACTGTAGTCCAAAAACTGGAAAAGAACATTACATTATCTCACACATACAATCTCTACAAAAGTTGCTTACCTCATTTACATAATATATTCAGTCGATTGTAAAATAAATGTTCAAATATCTTCTAGTGTTACTATGTTTCTGTGCTTATGGGACTGAATAATGTAATCTGCCACTTACTAAGTGAAATTTAAATGATGGCACTTAAAAAAAAATACAGTTTTTTAAAAAAACACAATGAAAGAAGTTTTACCTAGAAGGTACGAAAGCCCTGAGTGATAGTAGAATTACTGATTGGTAAGCACTACAATTAACCTAATTAAAAGTTTACCACCCCAGGCACAAATTTCCAAGTTTTCTCAAGGCACTCACTTAAAGTTTCTGTAACTAACGCATTGGTCACCACCATAGGTCCCAATTGATGATGGAGATGAGTAGAGAAAAAAATTTGCTTTGGTACAAAAGATGCTTTTTAAACGAATACAATTCAATACCTCCTTTATTGGGTCATTTGACAATTGTGTTTAGCAGGTTAAAACAAGGCAATCACTTGTTCAAAACTATTAATTCATTGAAGGAAAAATTTTCTTGGTCATCAACAGTCAATGGGAGTTTTTATTTTTTCTTTCCTCCCCAGAATCATAATTCTTCTAACAAAGATTTGTTGTCCTCATGATTGAGCTACATAAACAATTCTTACCAAAGATTTCATTACTCAGGGCTTCCAATCCCAACATCATAATTTATTTAAAAAACAAAGGAAAGAGGGGGGGGGGGAAAAAGAATCAAATACCGGAATCAATAATAGACAAAACACATTTTTTGAAAATGACATATTACCAATTACTTCAAACAGAAGAAAAAAATCCTAGGCAGTCACTTTGTAAGTGGCTTTTACTATTTAAGTAAAATTGGTAAACTAAACTCAGGTCTACTGGCAC
Source organism: Hipposideros armiger (assembly GCF_001890085.2). Classification (NCBI taxonomy): domain Eukaryota; kingdom Metazoa; phylum Chordata; class Mammalia; order Chiroptera; family Hipposideridae; genus Hipposideros; species Hipposideros armiger. The sequence continues at coordinate 1,661,131 of NW_017731445.1, read as the reverse complement.
ATAAAATCACTAGCAGCAATGATCAGAGCATGCAAACTGAGAAGCATTTACAGTAAATCATCATGAAGAATTCAAAAGAAGAGAGTTAAATTAAAACCCTTTGAGTATTGCATGTTAACACATGAGTAATTTGCATGGTTTGACTTCCTAAACTGCCTAAAAAGCAACGTTTACGGCAAACTTGCACTAGGTTACGGATGTCCTTTCACCAGACATCGGAATAGGTTACACTCTTGTTTGCGCTGGGCTAGGGCAGCGCGAGCACATCTGCAGACGACACTGCTCTCGTGTTCCATCATGCAGGGGACAAAGGGGTCCAGTGCACACAGAGCGTCCCTTGAACAAAGTCAGCAACTAGGAAAGCAGACTGGCATTTACAGGTATCACAAGCAGTAGTCATTGCATCTCCTGACAGATGAGCTTAAAATCAAGTGCTTTGCTCTCCATTCTATCTATATATAATTTTTCGACAAAGTTTTAAAGTTTCGGAGCATAGATAAAATTATGCCCTGTATGAAGGTCCCAAACAATATGTTATGAGAGCGCTAACTCCAAATAGCTTACCTGCCCACAAAGAGTTTAGCTTTTCTTGATCCACTTGAACTCATTTCTTCCTAAGGCTTCGCTTACAATTGTACTTTCTAAAGCTAAATAAATGAGATCTTTTGTTTTGTTTTGTTTTGGAAAAAAAAATGTAACCCTTTCTTTATCATACCTTTTAAAGGCAATCTAGGTACTTTCAGTGTGCAGAGATCGGTTATGACATAGGTCTACAGGCCCATGTATAGTCTTCCTTTTCTAGAGTCATGCTGTGATGCTAGAAAAGTTGATTTTTTTTTCTGTAAACAGTACACTTACTTAGATGGCAGTGAATATTTGGGAATAAATATATCAAGCCCTCTTGAAGAAAATTAAGAGTCGTATATAAAATGCAAGTGTTCAGCGTGGAAACACTTTCTCTTCCTACCCCCCCTTTTAAAAAAACAGCATCATTAGACATTTGGATATAGAGTATTTTTTTTTTTTACCGGTCTAAGTCTAAATAAAGGATCTGAAAGGCTTTTGTCCCCCATTGTATATCTTACAATGCTCAAAGGGTTAATACAAGGCATTACATCAAAGGGGTTTTCTAATACTAGAACTAAGCACTGAATTAATGCTTCTATTCCAGTTTTTTTTAAAAAAATCACCAAACTTGCAGAATTACTAGGATTCCATTAATTGATGTGTTCTAACCATATACATGGAGGTTGATCTGATCTAGTGACAAGCCCAATTTTCAATAGCACTGCATGTCAACCCCTCTCCCCCATGTTCTCGTGTGATTCAAACAAATCACGAAGTCTGATTTCCATTTATCGATGGTTGTTATTCTCTCACCAAGAATGTGGGGGACGGGAGGTTATAACAAAGATCAATTTGTTATATATAACCACTGCCTCAAATTGTACACAAAGGTGACTTGCCAAAGTTTTTTACTTTCTACTTGTGTCCACACAGGGAGGACCCACATCACAGTGACACACATTTGTTTTTCCTTTTACACTAATATTTCAAGCACAGCATTATTTTAGACATCTCAAATACATCATCTGAAGAATTTTTTTAATTTGAAAATGCATCACACTTAGCACTTTCAGAGAGTGCATTCACATAAAAAGGTTCATGATTACGGTAATGAAACCGTATTCATTCCTGAATGACTTTGACAGCATTCTACAAGAATGTGTTCATTTTTACTCGTCTACTACAGATCAAAGGCAGTCAACGTTGCACACTACTAATTTTAGGTATGCAGTGTTAAAACCATTTTCTAAAATTTACTTTTGTTTTTAAAGTACACCATCTAAAGAGAGGTGCATGAACCGTGCTATACAGTACAAGAAAAAGCACAAAAAGGAAAGCAGATTTCTGAAAAGGCAGTAAGACTTATACAGTCAGTCCAAACAGAGTTTGGATGAGAATCCTGAAGTGACCAGCCACTTAAAAGCTAAAAAAAATAAAATAAAATAAAATTTTTTTTAATTGGGCCATGGGTTCCAAGGAGATATTTCACCCATTTCACCCTACTGTTCACTGGCTTCATGAATTCAAATCTTTTGGGTATAATTTTCAAAGTATATGTGAAGATCAAACTATACTCATGATACTCAATCCTATTATATGGAAATATCTTTTCTGAAACTTAAAAATACCCAACATACCTTCCTTACATTTTTTTCCTCACTGAAGGTGTAAAGTGTAGCACTTGGTCTATGTAGATATTTTCTTCATGACTAGTGTTTGATTGCAATGCCAAGAAATATTAAGAAGTTCTTAAAAAGTGTCTTTGTCACTTGTCAATAAATCTACTGTGAGTATTAATGTCTAGTATTATTTGGAGAAGTCAGTTTCAATGAATGAAAAAATGGAAATAAAATGTTCAATAAATGCAATAAATGTGATTGCTCTAATTTATCAAATGCATAAATTGTGATGTTTTTATTTCCTAATATATTTCACAATTCAAATTCAAACTTGTTAAGATGTTTGTGATTGTGTGTGGGTGTGTGTGTGTTACCATGGACTACAAATATAGAAGCAGCAGAGATTTAGATGTTATTTTGTCTATTAGTCAGAACTATCTACATTACTCATGAAGAATTAATGTTCCAGTGTTCATAAAGGAGATTAGAATATTTTTAGTGAGTCAAGTTGAAACATAATAATAGTAATTCCTGATCTGTCCAAATTTAGAACCATGAACAACTGGAAGAAATGTTGAATCTTGAAGGGCCTCCAATTTGTAACTTTTATCAATCTAAATTTGCCCATTATCTTCAGATTCCTCTAACAATATGAATATATGCAACACTAAAATAAAAGGAACAATGGTAATAAAGATAGTTAAAATTGTTCAATAACCAAGATGAAACCAGTAAATACATTTGGTCCAATACAGATATTATGTAATTCTGGGGGTGGTGGATAGGGATAGGAAAGTGAAAAAATTTAGAAAAGAGAGTTGAAATGAAAGGTGTTGGTTTTTTTCATGTTTTGATTTAAATTTACCTGTAAATGTTTCCTAATGCACAAGTAGATACGGTCTTTGCAGCTTAAGGTGTCTTGTTTGCTTGTTTGCCTTGTTTTTTATGTGTGTGATGGTGCAAATTCATTGCCTTTTTTTGGGGAAAAAAAAAGGGGATGATCATTTAAATGATATTTAGATGAAGGTGATGAGCTAGTAAAGACTTTCAAATATATGAGTGAGTTGTATAATACAAAATTTGAATTAATTTTAAAAAATTATATCTAAAACATTTAAAGTTTACTTAAGAAACTTTGTTGATCTTCATTATTTGAGTAGTCTAAGGCGACCGAGCAACAACAGCTGAAATATACTGCCTATTACCCGATAAGCCATTTGGTATTTTTAACTTTACAGATTGGCGCACCCTCTTCTTTCCACTCCCACCCCCAACCCTAATAAAAATGGAAAGAGAAACATCTTGAGTTTCATATAGGCCTCATTAATAATCTGTAAGTCATTTTGTGCTTTCCCTTTTGTTTGGCTTTATGTATTTATTTTTGCTGATTAGTTTTTTTAGAACTATTTAAATGAATGGATGTGCCTGTATTTTTTTTTTATGTTGTTGTTATAGTTAATAATTTGAGTGCTTAAAAGAACCTTGGCTCTTCACGTAAATATGAAAATGCGGATGGATCTCACCTTCTGACTTTGTAGCTGGCTCCTATCCACCGGCACTCGTGTGCGCATGCAGATACAGACACCGACACATACAGACAAATATTTAGACTGAAAAGATGCACTTCAATAAGTACCTACTTATGTTGTTAACTTTCTTAAATTATAACTAGATAAGAACGGTCAAAAACACGTATGATTTTATGCAACAAATTAAAACTAGCCTGCTATTCCACACCCTTAAGCAATCTGATTTGTAATCAAATAATATTCAGCTCTAAGAACAAAAAATAGGTTCGCGGTCACTCAAAGAAGGAAACTGATTTTGTTGTCTTTTTGTTTTGCTGTGTTTGCCCTAAATTTCCTTTGAAGAACATGTAACCTGTCCTTACTTCGGGAATCTGAAAACGACAGGCACATCTTGTCAAATGGATTGAAGAGGACTTCACGTGAACAAAACAAGCCTTACTAAACCGTAGCTTCAGTTCTCTGTTAAGGCACCATGTAATAGCCGAGGTACAATGATCCCTGATGTACATTCTTCAATGGCACTGGTCCATCCAGCCACCTACCCAAATCCTACAGAATTGGGGATCAGCAACAGTGCGGGCGTGCCAGTTACACTGCCTTCAGGTTCTGTTTAAAATTTAAATCCACATACTTTAGAAACCAGGAAATATGTTTGAAGGAAATAACGATATGCAGGTTGCTACATTCCTTGCATTCTATAAATTTTCTTTTATAATAGCAGCATATTGAACTACTATTAGGAAAAAGACCTGGAATAAAAGAAAGTCATCCAAATGGAATGGTTTCCTGTATGTCCAGCTCAGCATAAGTAGCATGTACACTTAAAAAAAAAAAAAAAAAAAAATACTGAGTTCTGGTTCAAGATGGTGACATCGGAACATCCTGAGCTCACCTCCCACAGACACACTGAGTTTGCAGCTACATGAGGAACAATTTCCTCTGAGAAAAACCTAAAGTCTGGCTGAACGCCTCCAATACATCAGGCAAATGAGACACAACAAAACAAAACAAAACACACCTAAGCAGGTAGGAGAGGATGGGACACAACTTCACCATAAACTTCACCCCCAGCGTTGCAACCCACAGTCAACAGGAAACTTAAAATCAGACCTTCCCCTTGAGGAACAAAGATCATACCCCACACCAGGCACTACAAGTTTTAAGACCTACATCTGAGCGAGTCCCCAAAACATCTAAAACATTTGAAAACCACCAGGGCTCCTGTCCTCGAAACCCACAAGCCTATAGAAAAACAGAAAGGGACTCAAAGGGCTCCCACACTGGGACTCATCTGCCCCAGGGCTCAGCACAGAAGCAGATGCACTTCGACTTTGCTCATTTGCTCATTATGTTAAAGTGTTGGCCTGAGAATCTAATTGAACACATTAATTTATATTTACTTTAGTTACTAATGTATTCATGTTCAGACAATTCAGACACAACTTCCTATGTCCCCAGTCATGCCTATGATACTTTTCAATCTCAGAGCTAGCAATAAACGAAGGAGAAAACAGGTCTTATCAGCATAGGGAAGCTACTGTATCTCAGGCGTCTCAGCTCAAATGCTCTGCCTGTCACCCAGCCCCTGTAAGGCTAAGCCAACTTCTGCTCCTGGTCCAGACATTGCTCCAGCAAGCAGCAGACCAGTCAGACTAGAGAGCTCCCCTATTCCTTCCTCTGGTTTTACAGTACATTATCTTCAGCAGTATGGCAACTGCACTTATTATGATGGTGTTACACACACACACACACACACACACACACACACACA
>NW_017731445.1:1647829-1649440 GCF_001890085.2 Hipposideros armiger | reverse complement strand
GAGGTAAGGTTTTGATATCCTATATAGATGAAGGTAAAGGTTTTTATATGTATTTTACATGTGAGGGAAGAATATACACGTGATGAAGGGAAAACTACTTTAATCCTATAGGTACACTGAGTAAGATTAGTTCATTCATTCGCTAGCTGTTTCATGAATCCCTTCATTCACTCATTATTAATAAATATTTATTAAGAGCTTACTATGTGCTAGACACTGTGCCAGCCAGTTCCAGTCAGATCAATCTGGAAGTAGTCCCTTTTTCTGGAGGTGAACATCAGAAGTTGCTTATATCATGAATAGGTCGTTTTGTTGAAAATGAGGCAACTAGGAAACCTCCAGGAAGGTTTTGGAAGCGTAGGGTTACCCGAAGGGGAAACCAGTGGCAGGGGTTTGGGAGTGAGCAGAGTCAGAGCAGCAGGAGGAGGGATACAAATGCGGGAGAGAGGGCTGAGGGCAGGCCTACGGAAGACAGTATCACAGACAGGCGACAGATGACAACTACCTAGATTAGGCTGGCACAACCAGAAACAGAAGAGGAGGAAGAGATAAATAATCTGGATGAGAAAAATGGAGGTTCATATGAAAGTACAGAGATCACTGTAGAATGGTGGTAGCTCCAGCAATTGTAAAAACTGTTATTGCTTTCGAACTTCCCCACTGCACAAGGGATTGCAGGCAGCTTCGACACATTGAGGTGACATCTTACAGCTTATAAAGTACTTTCATGGTTCAGTATATGGCAGGCTTTCTCTCAGATATTATGACCTCAAGTATCACTTTCTCAATATCGCTTCCTCAGAGAGGCTTTTCCTGACAGCCCTATTTAAGTATTGTCTTCCCTGTCATTTTCAATCACTTCCTTCAAAGCACCGACCACCACATGCAACACTTACTTCGCTTCCTCATCTAATCTGTCTTCCCAACCCTAATGCGGGTGCCATGAGAGCTGTGACCTTGTTTGTCCTCTTCATAAATGTATCCGAGTCTGGTACAGTACCTGGTAAATATTGCAGGCTGAAGGAATACCAAATAAATGAATTTGCTTTCTCATTTCAGCCTCACAAAAAGGCTCATAAATGTGGTAAGGTAGAGAGCCTAGATTTAATCTTACCGCCATTGAAAACAATGAATTGATCTGTCTAACATCATAAAGAAAACACAGTGATGTTAGATTTGAGACCAGATATTCTGACCCTCAGTTTAGGAATTTGAGAAAGAGAGGAAGGAAGGGAGGATAAAGTATGTATGCTCAATACATGGAGGGAGGAATATAAATTAAGGGATTTAAAATGTGCGCTGGGGTTAGAAAGCATATTGCCTTTGATGTATGCAGGAATTAAAATTCTATCAGCCAGACAGATAAATAGTGGACATTATGAAGTACAAACAAAATGGAATATAGAGAAATCATATCTATTGTTTTCAGGAAAAAAAAGCCTCCCATCCTAGAAACAATCTCCTACAGGTCCTGACAAGGTGTCAATAACAAGCACCCTCTTGCACAGCAGAGGAAAAAGAAGGTGTGTCCAAGGCAGCCAGGGGGCGTCTGTCAGACCAGAAATTCTTTTTTTTTTAAAGATTTTATTGGGGAATTGGGGAAGGGGAACA
>NW_017731445.1:1644013-1645754 GCF_001890085.2 Hipposideros armiger | reverse complement strand
AAATAAATAAATAAATAAATAAAAGCAAATGGGGAGTAGTTCCAAATGACGATGGTTTTCAGGGTGGAGTCATCAATGGAGAAATGACAGTGAGGTCTATGTCAAGGACAGGAGGAAGTAAGAAAAAACAATATACTAGAGGGAGTGTCTACAGTCCACAAGTAAAAATGACTTCCTTCAGGACAATATAGCTTTCATATTGTAATAGTTCCCTATTACTACTGTAACAAATGACCACAGACTTAGCGGCTAAAAACAACACAAATATATATTTTCTTATTCTGGAGGTCAGAATTCTACGATGTGTCTCACTGAGCTAAAATCAAGGTGTTGGCAGGGTTGCATTCCTTTCTGAAGATTCTAAGGGAGAATTTATTTTGCCTTTTCCAGCTTCTAGGGGCTGCCTACAATGCTTGGTGTGGCCCCTTCCATCTTCAGAGCTAGCAATGTCAGGTGAGGTTTTTCCCTGCTACATCACTCTGACACTGACTCTTCTGCCTCTCTTCCACTTTTAAAGATCCTTGTGACCACATTGAGCCCATCCAGATCATCTGGTATAATCTCCTTATTTTTAGGTCAATTAATTAGTAATCTTAATTCCATCTGTAATCTAATATATTCATAGGTCCTAGGGATTAGAATGTAGACATTTTTGGGAGCCCATTATATTGCCTACAACATATGTAATCTATTTTTTAAAAACTGTCACATTTGCCTGAGTAAAACCATTTGCCATTATTATTATTTTTTCTACTGTTAAAGGAAACACACCCTCCAGATTAAGCTGTTTAGAATATAGGATTTTTTCCTCAATTTTGTCTGTTTTGCATTCTTTACTAGGGTGCAGTGGGGTAGTATACAGGCATAATTCATCTTTTACAATATATTTGTCACTAAAGGCACTGGTACTTTATTTTTCATTTATAAATTTAGAATTTTATGTACAACTTCCTACCAGTCTGAAAATTTTTTTAAATTTCAAGGTCTAGGCTTACTGAAGCCATACGAACATCCAAAAAGTTTACCAGGGTCACAGAGCTAAAAGTTGTTAATGATACGTAAGAAAGTCATTCTAGACAAAGAAGTGGAAATCGAAACTGAGGAAACCAAAAGCTATTAGGTAGTGGGGCCAAAAAAGCCCTAAGCCTCACATCTTGCAGAGGCCTGTGGAGAAACTACCATTAAAGCTACATGCTAAGGAATAGGATACATCCGGGTCTTGGAACAGTTTCAGGAGCATCAACGGGTGTCACCAAACTGTACCACCAGCAGCCCCAAAGACCTCAGAAAGTCCTCTTGTGTTAGCACTGCTCAGTGCTTCTGTGAGAATCCAGCAGCCAGATACCACGGTGCCGGAAGGTGATTAGCTGAAGGAAGTGACCAGGGGCAGTGGATATAGCAGAATCCACAAAGTAAACTTACCATGCAACCCTGGTACTCCTGCTGACCTGGGGACCAAGGTAAATGGCTGATAGGCTGAACAGTAGAAAGCTTGAACTAGAAAAGACTATTCATTTTGGGGCTCCAGCTACTCTTTACGAGGAGGAGGCTGTACTTAGATTCAGAATAAAGTCATGCTCTGGTCTGATACTGGAGACCAGTTCTTCCAGCAGTGATAACTTTAAAAATATGTATAGAGGGAAAAAATATGTATATTTGTGTATACATGTATGTTTTTCCAGTTTCTGCCAATGAATCATTTGCTCTGGCAAAGACTATCTTTAAGCTGTCTTAATAACTG
>NW_017731445.1:1605185-1641878 GCF_001890085.2 Hipposideros armiger | reverse complement strand
CACAGCAATGCATGTACATTTATATCGTTTCAAATCTCTAAGAGCACTCATGAGTGAGCATGCAGGTAGTGAAGTCAGCTTACAGGCCTTAGTTGCTTCTAAGGAGAAAAGTGATTCCAAAATAGGAACATTTAACAGTACCATTAGACTAAACCAAGAGTGGCCTCTGTCCTAGACCCACTCTATGGAGATCCCTGTTCTGACTTTCCTGTGGCTGTGGCCCACCCTGTCGTGAAAGGAGTCAACTGGGACAGGTGGATGTACCTTCCTGGAGCCTGGGTTTTCCTCCCGCCCTCCCAGATCATACTCCTGTTATATGAGACCTCAGAATTCCCCGCCCAAAGACTCTGAGTCCCCTTCCAGGCCTGTGTAGGTCTCTTTTCCTAGTCCACCCTGCAGAAAAAAAGAAGGAATAGCCAACAAGGGGCAGCTGTTTGCAAAGGTGGACCAAACCTGATATTGGCCTGAGGTGTCTACAAGCATAGCACAAGGTTATTCATAGCATAGGATGGGGAGTGATACGTAAGAGAAGTGGCCTAGGGACCAAAGGCTGGGCCAGGGGCTGACTGTGTCTATGTTACCATTTCCTGGCATGGGACTAGGAGAAACCTGAGAATTTTAAATTTAAAACCAGCCTTCCAAGTTGTTACCAAGATATACCGGGGTGCCAAAAATATGTATACAAGTGGACACTTTGGTTAACGTTGCTCAAGCAGTAGTTCGCCGTAATCAGAAGTGTCTGGATGCTGATGGTAACCACTTTGAGCACCTCTTGAAATTGCAGAAGTCAAATGTGACTTGTATTCATCTTTTGTTATCGGTATATACTATTATAATTTTAATAGTTTTCCTTTCTTAAAATGTGTATACATTTTTTTGGCACCCTCTGTATTTATCACCCTAGGTGGATAGAACAGATTTTACTTATAGCTTGATTCATAATTTTTTAAATATTTAACATAAGGTACCCTAGGCCCTCCAAACGTTAGGGTTGGGCCTGGCAGCATATCCTTTATGTAAATAAAACTGTGGGTTAAAAAGAAAGAACCTTGGTGGTCATAACCTAACACCGACTTCCCTTGAAGCTGCCTTCAACAGGAACCCATGGCATTAGTTTATAATGTCACACAAGCACTCCTTAATTTTCATTGTACTACCTCTACGTTTTGGAAATTAATTGGAGGGATAATGTGGGTTAGGATGTGGAAACATGTTCTCTTTGTACCAAGAAACCCTTCACAACTAGTGTGAATCAAGTCTGAAGTGCCTGTAGTATCATCTCACAGGGCCAACATACTTGTAGAAAATCTCTTATGAAAGTACATTTTAGTACAGTGATGGTGAAAAGCAGAAAAAAATTTCTCTGAATTGAGGAACGTGCTCATCTCAAACAAGGGCTATTTCTTTATCAAGAGGAGCAGAGATTTAATTATCTTAACCTGTGTCTATGAGCAAATACACCAGAAAGACAATGGCCAGGCCAGAGCCACCAGGGCTGGGCAAAGGAGAAGTGTCGCGACGTGGCCAGCAGGGGGCGCGGTCACGCTTAGTCTGTGCTGGGGGATCTACACCCAGCCTGCTCTGTGGTTGGGGCTCCCAGCCTAACTCTTTTCTAAGCAAATAGCCCTGTGGTGGTGGGCTTCACTGAAGAGGGCAGTGTGCTGAGATTTCTTTCCTCATGTCTACAGGGCCCATTTTAGCTCTTGAAATGTGTTAAGAAATCTTGAACTTCTATTTTCTTCTCTTTTCCCACTTCTAAACTCTTTAGGAAGGCTCGTCTCTAGTTATAAGGCACTTTGTAAGCGCAACTTCCTACAGAGGTTCTCTGAAATATTGACAGACGCATTCTGGTCAGAAGGAGCACTTCCTGGTCTAGGAGCTTTATTTTCCTGATAAAGAAATCCAGTATGTCAATCATGAAATCCAAAGAGAAAATCCCGTAAGCTGGTAGTCTGTCTTTCCATGATTCTTTTCTGCTTCCTTCCTTGAATGAATATTTTTGAGCACCTTTTGTGGGATTGTGTTTGGACCACGGTTATAAACAAAGTTGCATTTCCTGAGGAGGATGAGGGGCGGGGTTGCGGCCCAGAGCAGCAGGGAAGGAAACCAGTATAGGAAGCTAATGAGCAGGGACCCCCAAGGGAAAGGGTTGTGGCCCTGGGCTGCTGGGTCAATAGGCACTTCTCTCAAATGCAAGGGGAGAAAGGAACNAGGATTGTTTTTGTTTGTGTGTGCTCTATTCTAACCTCTTATTCCCCGAAGCCCTATCCCTTTCACTCTTGTGGTTTTATAGATCATGAGGTTCTGCAGAAATATATATCCTGTTGTCATATTAGAATGGCAATGCTGGTATTAAAAATTAAGAAGTATCTATGTTATCCTTTTCATTTATACCACTATTGATCTTGCATTTACAGTAAACTTCATTGCTCTTTCTGAGTTCTTTTTTCCACTGAAAAATGTGAAGTGGTGAGATGGGGAAGCTGAGGAATCTTTTTTTCTTGCCTAGTAGGCCTTGAATTAAAAAAAATTTTTTTTGGACCAATTCTATCACTTTTCTCTAGGACCTGGGCGATGATCACAAATAATTTCTTGTTACTTGTAATGAACTTCAGGCAAAAAAGTCATTAGTTTGTAAATGCATTTAAATTTAATTCTTGCATTGAAGGTACCTTGCATAAAAAAAGCATAGAAATGGAGAAATAATGAAGGACTCCAAAAGACGTAACTGTCATATTCATCTAGGATTGTATGCCATTTCCACAAAATAAGAGTGCCATAGACATACACTACATTTTCCTCTGTGAAAATTTCCCAGTCAAAAAGAGTCCTTAAAAATGTCCATTATTTTCAATTCTTACCTTTATCCAGATTTCCAGGAGACACAGCATTTAAATCACCAAACTGCAAAACAACAGTCATTTGTGCAAGAGTTACTACCAGGCAAAATAAAATAATATTCTCAGTCCGTGGTCAAATCCCACACTATGACTTTTTAAAACTACGAACTAGTGACCGTTCTGCTCTCTAACTACAAGGGCCACATAATTTTCTAATCAAACTTGTCGAATTTGAACAGTTTAAACTGTGTCACAATTTAGCTGTCTTAGCCTCTTTGCAAAAGGATAACAATTTTCTCTGCCTTCCGTGCTTCATTTTCCTTTTATTATTTCAACTTAGCAGTGAGGAAATAAGCGGCCTGAATGAAGAAGAATGTGGTGGAATAAATTTGGAAAAGCCCGGAGGTAGCAGGCCATGTCAGCTCCGCCCCCAGGCGCAGCTCATGAATCCACCTGGAATCTATATTGGAAAAACAGGGTCCAGCCGCTTGGTTGAATTCTGTTTTTCAAGCTTTTATTAGTAGAAATGAAAAACATAATAGAAGCCCCAAAGTTGAGGGTATTTATTGCCCCACAATATTTAATTTCACACTTCTCTTTTTGTAATTTGCTGTTCTTATTTTACTAAGGGTCCCACTTTAAAAAAGAAAGGCATCTGATTGTTACTAATGCAAACAAACAAACAAACAAACAAAGAGCTTACGACAATATGAAACAATTAATAACCTTCAGCTTAGACTTCATTTTCTACCTTGGTTCAAGAGCTTGATGACAATTTTACAGTGAGAAAATACATTTTGAGAGTCTCGGTGTAAACAAAGATGGGTAAACTACATAAAAAATTGAATAGCAGAGGTAACAAAGCTAACTGGAAAAAGGTGAAGTGAAACCTAAACTCATCCACTTTTTAAATGGTAAATATTACTTTTTTTTAAAGCTGAAGATTCAGAATAAGTCATTATTAGGAATTGAGATTTCTCAACAGACTTAGAAAGGGTGAGACAGAAATTCTACTTACATTCGGAAGTTTGCTTATAAAGAGTTCCATGATAGGAGTATTTTTTTCATCTACAAGGTATGTCTATAAAGTAATAAAACTGATCTTATTTTGCAAACATGCACACATTTTTTTAACCTAAACATGTATTGNAAAAAAAAAAAGTCAAGTCATTTTTTTTTCAGCTTCAGTATCTAACTATAACAGCCCCACTCAACAGCAGACTGCATCTGTGCAGTGGTCCCAAATACAGAATCAGTAGTCATTAAACAGAGGAATTGGTATGCAAATAATAGTTAAAATTCAATGTTTAACGGAAGCTTGCATTAACATGGTTTAATAATTATGTACACAAATTATGTACATATTAGCATAATCTCTTGCAATTCTGTCATTTACTCTGAACTGATAAATGCACAGCTCAATTTTTCTTCAGAGAAAAATAGATGACCTTCCCAACCCTCTAGCACTAGAATAAAAATGCTCTGTATTCTCTTTCCATGCTCCAAAATGTTATCAAAATAGTGTCTTGTGGTTCTGTCCCATGAAAAGCACCTTTCAAAAGCAAATTTGATGCATCTGCTGCCAAATGGGCATGCCTCCAGTGTAAATCAAAGAAATTCATTTCTTTTGATATTTCACAGAAGTGCATCTAATTAAAAATTTACACATGAAATCATACACCAAGACTAACAATCAACAATAAAATATTTTAAGCTACAAAATGTAAATTACTTTTAATTATAAGAAAACAAAAACATTAAGTGTTGTAAAAATCCTTCTTGACACCTGAAACTAAGGAAAAAAAACAAAAAACCTCTCATTATTAAGAGACAAATAATTTGTTTATGTTAAAAAAAAAAAAAAAAGACCTGGCAAAATACATACACCCATTCCATTTCACAACTCCAAAAGGTAATGATCAGCACAGAGAGAATTTGACAACAGTCGTCCTTCAGGCTTATTTAAATTTCAACGTAAGCCCAATATCAACAGGGTGAATGTTAGCTGGAAAAATATGCTTTAATATTCTTTAGACTGCAGTGTAGGTATTTCCTGTAGCGCTGCACTGTCTGATAGTCTGAGTGCTTGTGACGATGTGCTCACTGTGAATCGGATTCAGGAGGCTCGGTTGCACGCTGCTCTCGAGAACAGGCTGCATACAGCCCACCGGAAATGCCTGGTTCAGATCGGTTTTCTCTCTTTTGGCTTGAGGTTCTGAAGAATCATCCAGTTCTTCATCCATTTCGCTTTCCACTTCACTGCCTTCATCTGCACACACAAATAATACCAAAACCATTACCAAAAGACAGATTGGAAAATGGCAATCATCTGGTGCTCTAGAAACACTCTGATGCAGTACATTAAGAAAGCAACTGCTTAGCTCTTCTCAGGGGACAAAGCTTGTAGGTGTTCCTTTCACTAAATTTTACTGGTATCAATGTTCTGTTACTGTATCTATAATTCTTTCAAACATAGCAAAAGTAATTTATTTTTGGTTAGTTTGTGATTGATAACTTTAATAGCTGTTTTAAGAAGGCCTTTGGAATTTCCTAAAGTTTTTATATTAAATAATGGTATAATTTTTGTTATCATTTTGGTACACTATACTGGCTTTTGGGCAATATATTGAGCTGAAAAATGCTAACTAAAAAAAAGGGAAAGACGGAGAGAAGGAGGAAGAAGAAAAAATTTCAGTGTCTTCCAAATATCTATACTAGATATAAATTTCACATGTGTTGATGTTAATGTAGGTAAGACCTATGCTGATTCATAAAATAACCATAGCAAGTATCAGGGGCTGTTGTAAAGATGTTTTGGTGTACATGAATGTTGTACATCACAATATTACATTTTTATTACAAAAAATTATGAAGGCTGAGGCAGTAGTATCAGATGAAAAATGTGCAATGCAGTTCCATTCCTGGCAACACTGATGCTCACTGTTAATAGCTGGTATTCATTTCTGGAATTAAATGTATTAAGTAGTCACGGTTAGATCCAAATTTTAATCCATTTTATATTAACTAAAACATCATAATAATGGAATACCATCTAATTTTTTTCCAGCCTGCCATGCTAGAATTCAAAAGTAGAGCAAAGAGAGAAAATGCTCACACATAGCTTTACAACTGTGTAAGGTTCTCTTCAGAGGAGTGTAGAGGATACACTTCACGAGTGATAATTTTTAAACAGTGGGGAATATATTTCTGCCTTAAAAATCTTTCTATTTCACCTTCAACATGTTTTAGTGTTTATCAAAAACAGATACCCATATAATCACATCAAATACCTCATCTATCACTAAAATATATCTACACTTATTGTTATATTTTTGACATTTTACAGTGACTTCTATAAACAGAATCAGATATTCTCTTCTATGGCATATCATATTCAGGTAGCTCTTCAGTCAGATTAAGTTGGGGACTCCTTCTTAAGGATACTGCGTCTCATTTTACTATTTAGGACACATCTACCATGGAAGTCCCTGCTGGTGCAGCCCTTGATATAATGGGGCCCTTGACTTTTCCTCTGTTAATATCAACTAGGGCAAAGAAGGTTCCAGAGAAAAGTGATTAGGAGTAACAGGGACCTGTTGTGCAGTGTACAGCTGCCAGGAGCAACAATTCCTAAGAAATGGCATATGTAATTAAAAAGGTTGAGATTAGATGTATTGACTAGAAATGATGTCTGTAATGCACCATTAAGCGATAAGAAGGGCTCTTAGATGAAGCAAAAGACTTCTTGGCCCATCTGTTTTCTATAGTTACCTGTTTGCCTCTGGAAAATGGACTTGATATTAGATTTGTCAGAACAAGCACATTGGAAGGGCTGGTGGGCTGCTGGGAGAGGGATACATTTGATAGACATCTGCTTCATTAAGAGGGTATACGTGAAACAGATTTGTATGATACTTCTTGTTTTATTTATGCGTTTGTTTATACATAAAAACAAAAAATAGTATCTGGATCTTCACACTGAACTTTTAATGGTGGTAGTCTCTTGGCATGATGATGAAATTTCACTTTCTATAGTTTCTAATTCTGTGTATCATTCTTAAATTTTTATACAGAGCTAATATTATTTTTATCATCAGGAAAAACATTAAAATTCTCATTTTGTGGAAAAAGTGCACAAAAACTCTTGAAACTCTCCGATTTGAGCCTTAGGCTCTGATGATGCCACTATGGCTGTATCTCAAGAAGCATCAGGTGTGGGGGTATATGGAACCAGCAGGGCCTCACGAAGAAAAAGAGGACAAATCACACTGCTAACTCGGCTCCATCTCCACCAGCTTTCCCGTGCCTGGGAAATAATGTCGAAATAATAAAAGACCCAGCATTGAAAGGGGAAAAAAGTCATTTCAAGCAGATAGACAAGTGAAAAAAGTCCTCTCCTCCACCTTGCTGTGGATGGAAATGGCAGTGGGATAATGGACTGAACAAATGTCCGAGCGCTGGGCTGGCCTTCTTTAGGTCCACTTGTGGGTGGCAGGGTCCTTCGGATAGGCAGCATGNATTTAAAAGCTACAGTGATTCTCGCTTAATCTCACACACATATAGTTGGCATTATTTAAGCACAATTGCCATTAAGCAACATCATACAAACACATATAGATCAGCACACCACAAGAGATTTTAAAGAAGGGGGAAAGAGGGATATTTTAACCAGCATTCTGAGTAAGTTTAACATGTATTTTATTTATATTACAATACTTAAAGGGGTCCTTGAGGTATTTTAATCTATTTTTAAATGTATACCTTTACTATCATATGTATTAAACTAGGAAAAGAATTTTACATTTATTTTCACTTTTTTAATTTAAATAAGCACATACACATAGTTTAAAAATGAACATGTCATCTTGATTGCTTTGTGTAATTTGTAATATTGCCTAATGTGGTATAATCCATGGATCTCAAAGTACCCCCAATTCAATACAACAAAATGAGTCAGTGCTGAATCATTTCAGCATTTGTATCTATCCTTAATTATATTAACAAACTGTTGTTTATATTAACTTCAGGGCTTTTTGATACTTGTTGAAAATAAGACATTTTGTTTACTATCTATAAATTCTGAAGAAGAGAATTTTTTTCTTCACATCTTTAGTGATTAGAAACATGAGTATGAAAATCAGAGTGAGTATTCAAAATAGATCTCCACCACTTACTAGCTATGTAACCATTTAATCTCTCTGTGTCTTAGCTTTCAACTTCAATCTCAGATGCTCATCTGTAGAACAGGATAAAGCAGTACCTATCTCAGAGTTGTTCAGTGCTAAATGCTTTATTATATATAAAGGACTTAGAACTGTGCCTGGCACATAGTAAGTGCCCCCAAAATGTTAGCTATCATTATCATCATCATCACTCCTTTCTGAAATAGAATCATTCATTTTGACTTTTGGACATTGGGAAAAAGAGTCTACAAAATACATATTTAACTTTTTCCTCTGTATTCCTAGCTTTATCAGAAGCATCTATCTTTCTTATTTTCCATTCAATAAGGTTTTTTATTTTAGTCCAGTAGTTCTCAAACTTTTCTTTTACATAGACACCTTTATGACATATTGAAACATTCCACAAACTTCCACATGATATAATCTATAATTTTAGAATTCATTGCTTAAGAAAATACATATGAACAGAGGGATTTAAGGACCCCCTGAAATAAATCTACAGCCCCTCCAGGGTCTAAGGCTTTTGCTTTAGAACCATTGCTTTTATCAATAATTAATATTTTTTTATTAAAATGGAATTCAGGTTCTTTAGAAAAACAAATATGGATTATAGCTCTCTTACCTCTCCCATGACTGCTATGGGTGTCTCTCCTGTTGCCTGAGCAACACGATGTTCTACTAAGTAGAACATATACTCGTCGTAGAGTAGACGGATCAGGTGGAAGGAGCCAAAGCTAGCAGCACTGCGTAAGGTTAAGTCTCGAATAACCATTGAGCTGTTCCAAGAGAAAAAACATATATGCAGCCAATATCAGTGACCAGGATTAGAGTTCAATACACTTTTCCTCTTAAAAAAAGTTAAGTTGGTGATCTGAAAAGTTGGTATAGCACACAACCTGTCATGGAATAATTTCATTATTGAAAGCAGTTGGCTCAACTCTTTGAAAGACTTGATTAGATCTTCATTAGAGATAGATAGATCTTCACCAGGAAAAGCCATTTTACTATCATTGGCAAGTCTGCTGATTCTGTTAAACTCCCCAATGGGTCAGAATTGAATATAAAATATTTTTGAAAGGTTGGCAACTCATCACCACCTTAAGAAAAAGCAATTCAAAGTGAAAATCTTCTTGAGGGGTAAACACAGTGTTACCACCTCTCAGTGACAATGACTTAGGTGTACATTTTTGGAAAATACGTTTGTGTGCCATACAAAGGTTACAAAATATACTAAGCAATGTTCCCAAATGTGGCAATGTATAATGTAAGTGAGCATGCTCAGGGATTCCTAAAAGTTGGATTTTGAAGGTAAATTTATTAAGTAATTCCAGTTTCTTACTGACTTCCATTTCAATTAAGGTGATGTTCCATCAGAAATAAGTGTAACAACATCAATTAGAAATGCATATCTTTGAAAAATGTGAAGTTAATTGATAAAATATAATACCAAAATATGATTATTAATAAAATATTATCAATAAACTCAATTATATTTAAAATGGAAATGAGTAAAATATAAAATTTTGGCCTCACTGAGGACAAGCCAATCATTAAGCTCGTCCATGACTTCAAACCTCTTTAATATTTCTAACTTTGAGTCAGAGTGGGGTGTGTGCGGGTGTCTTGGTGTGTGTCTGCGTGTGTGTTTCTCATCACTGGGTTAGTGGTCTATTCTAGAGATTTTTGGCCTAGGATAACGAAACAGCCATTATATTCTCAGGTAGGAGGAAGAGACAGGATCTCACAAATGTAAAGGCTGATATTCCGAAGCCTTGGTTTGCAGTGAAGAATTATAAAATATCAGGCAGATGGAGAAATAGAAGAATATACTTCTGTTTTCTGTTTTAACATCAACTTTATTTATATAGATGCCACTAATATATCAAATTCTATACATTCAACTTGGCCAGTGGCAGATCATCACTGTCTCTCTGAAATTTGGAAGCCTGGGTTTCTGATTCTGATTCTGACTCATTAGCCTGTCGACCTCAAACACATCATTTCCCTGAGATTGTTTATCCTCTTGGATGAAAATGAAAGCAGTATTTTTGTTCTTATCTAACTGACATGATTATTTCAAGGATGTGAAATAAGCTTACGAATAAATAGACCACTACTTAAATAGAATTGATTGTGATTATAATAGAACAGAAAGAGCTGAGCTCCTCCTCCTCATCTGGTTATGGTAGTAAGAACAGGGAGGTACTATATGATGATGGCAGGGGACCTCTCATTAGTGGATATTTACTAAAAAAAAAAAAGCATGGGTTTGGAGTTAAACCACACTAACCACTATGTGATCTTAATTATGAGCATGTCATTTAACATTTTAAGGTTCAAGGTTAGCCTGAGTGTCAAATGAAGATAATGTATAATGTGAGATCCTAAGAAAACTACTTATTAATACACTACTATATATATTAGAGTTAATAATGTATTCATTATTATAAACAGCAGTACTAGTGAATGATACCTTAGAGTCCAATACCTTAATGAATACCTTAAGTGTACAGCTCTATAAGCGAATTACTGAAAATAGATTAAGACTTTCATTTATAGGCTAAAGATATATGGAAAAATTCTGTTTATAATTCTATGCATACCTTTCTTACAATTCAGTGACACATCACCCATTTGTAAAAAATAATTAATACAAATATAACAGCTACTGAAATTAAACATTTTTTCTCCTATGGAAAAAATTTAAAAGGCAGAGAATCCTGTACTTTAAAAAGCAAAAACAAAACAATGCAAAAATAACAATAAAATAGTGTATAACCTATACTAATCCAGATTTGATTATATGAAGTAAATAATTTTAAAAAACTAAATATTGCAGGAGCAGAATATTCACTCTTTTATTTATTTATTATTATTATTAGTTTCAGGTGTAAAAACAATGCAATAGTTATCCTTTTCACCCCTCACAAAGTAACCCCCCTCCCCCCAACCACTGTCCTCCCAACCCTGATAGCATACTTATCTTTTACAATTCCATTGACTCCATTCCCACACTTTATTCCACATCCCATGACTATATGTATATATAATTATAGTTGACATACAATATTATTCAACATCAGCTTCAGATATACAGTGCAGTGTTCAGGGCTCTACACCGTCTATGTAGTGGTCTCCCTAACAAATCATGAGTCCATCTGGCCCCCTAAAAAATATTTACAACATTATTGATTATATTCCCCAGATTGTCTTTTCTATTCCTAAGGCCATATCGTAGTTACCAATTTGTATTGTCTCGTCCCTTCCCCTTCTCCTTCATCCCCACCCCCTCCCAACTAGCAACCCTCAGTTTTTCCTGTGTCTCTGAGACTATTTCTGTTTACATTTCTCATTTAGAATATTCACTCTTAATTTCAGCTCTTTTGCTGAAGAAAGATAGCAAACATTTACACGTAAAATAAAGCCCAGAGAAGACAAATGGCTAACAAACATACAAATATATGACTAATCTTATTCAAAATTAAAAGAAATACAAATTAATCATCAATTTTATTTATATCATCTATTTTACTGTAAGGGATTAAAAGATCCAGTGTTGCAGAGAGTATGACAAAAGAACTCTTATGCTGTTTCTGCGAGTATAAAATTCATGAATCTTTTGTGAAGGGAAATTTGGGCATATTTGTAAAAATTTTAAATGCACAAATCCTTTACACCAAAAATTTTAATTCTAGAAATTTACACAAATGAGCAAAGACAGTTTTAATTGTAGCAATATTTAATTTATACTCACTGAGAAACTAGGGTGAAAAACAAAATATCCATTAGCAGGATGCTGATTAAACAAACTATGGTTCATACACATATGGAATTATTTGCAATAGTTTTAAAAAATTAAGTAGACTAGACACAAAGGTAGTAACATGGAAGATATTTATAATATAATGTTACGTTAAAGAAGTAGAATGTATAATATGGGCCCATTTAAAAATAAAAGCTATCCATAGTTGTTGTTTTTTTTAAATTTAAATCCTACCCATAAATAAATGGGAATGTTTAATAATTTATTAGTGCTGGGATGGCACAATTCATTAAAATTGTACTAGTCACTTTAAGAAGTTCTAACCCTTTTACTAGAATTTATCTGAGGATATATGTGCCCTTTCATACAAGTGTAATCATTACAGTATTTTTTGTAATTGTATGACAATACCAAAAACCACCTAAATGCTCAAGAATAGGGGAAAAGGGAATGTTTAAATAATTTATGAGACATACACATAATGGAATAGTGTGAGGACATTAAAAATTATGCTTCTGAAGATATTTAGTGACAAGGAATGTTCAAGATATAATGTTAAATACAAAATGTTAAGGGAAAAATCCAGATAATAAACTGTGGTAAACAATTGGATCCCAATTTTATATAACACTAAAAGAAAACATATTACCATTGATCACTTCTGGGGAGAAAAATGATGATTCAAGTTTATTCTTTGTACAGTTTTTATATTTCCTAGATTTTCTAAAGTGAGCACATATTAATTTCATAATACAAATGTTTTATTTAAAAGATAACATTCACTCTAATACAAAAAAACCAATCCTGAGTCAGTTTAATCTCAACAGATCTTTACAGGGATAAATATCACAGATATAGAATGAATTATTTAAATGTAAGTATAAATACATACATATTTCTAAATTCAAATTTTAGGGTTTTTATAGCTCCTTTAAAATATAACCCTGAAATCATGTTAATAACTTAAGGAGAATTTTTAGATTGAGTAGCTTTCTGGTATTATTAAAAGAAATGCAAAGTCAATTATTTTTTTCCAGGAGAATTCACATTCATTCATGCAATACACATTTGTTGTGTTTCTACTCGGTGCCAGGGTCTTGTTCAAGAATAAGCTAGAATAAATTTGGTTTCAACAGCGTTCACATTCTAGTAGGAGAGACAGTCAATAAAAACACAAGTAGATATAAAATATAAAGTTAGGTAGTGATAAATGCTATGAAAAAATAAATAAATAAAGGTAAGAAGCTGGAGAGTGACAGGGGCAGGTATATTAAATTAGGGTGCCAGGCAAATTCTTTCTGAGGTGATATTTAAGCAGAAACTGGATTGAAGTGAGGGAATGAGCATGTGAACATGTGAGCTTGCCGGACAGAAAGGAGAGTAAATGCAGACTTTGAGGCAGAACTACATTTGATGTGTTCAAAGAACAGCCAGGAGGCCAGTGTGGCTGGAGGACAGGGAGCAAAAGAGAAGAATACGTGATGAGGTCTGGAGGTCACTAGTAGCTCTCACTAATACCAACTTCTGTTGGGAAAAAAAAAAAAATCTGCTGATCTTCAGTTATAATACCTAGTTATCATTTAAAAATACCAATAAGCATGCCATAAAATTGTCATGTTTAGAAAAGAATAAATTGAATTATATTATTAATGCTACGTCTACTTTATTCCTTCTGCCCTTCAGGACAAGGATTAAATGACACAATTAACAGTTTAATTGGAAGTCTATTGTCTGGTTCAGACTTCTGTAAGATAGGTTGCAAAATTGACTCCATCGAGTTGCTAAGTTACCACGAATCCAACTCCTTTCACAATCAGTTAAAAATGTTAATTATTGTATAATGGATGAGAAATACCCTTGTGTATTTATCTTTATAATTCATGGTGTGAAAACGGAAACATTTACCCTCACACATGATACTCACTCTGCCTCTTTGTGTATTTGGGGATGTATCACACCCTTCCTAAGAAGAAAGGTGAGAGCATCACACCTGTGACTCCCAGATAAATTCTCTTTTCAAACAGCGCTGACAGTTGATTCCCAAAGATGATTACTTTTTGGAATATTTATATATCACCCAGTTTTAGGCAAAGTAGGTTCCCTGTGCCCCCTTTCAAATCACTATCAAAGCTATACACTTCATTCCTTAAAAATGGGGTGTTTGGTCAGCCCTGCGGAATGCTGTGTTCTGTTATCCACAGAACACACAAGCTGAGAAATGGCCCACATAACTTCTCCATTTCTTCCCAAAAAACACTGATTATTGTTTCCCAGCTCCCGGGGAGCTAATAGTAGCCATTCAAAGCCAGGTTAGGCAAAGAGAGACCCCCATTTGGAAAAGAGGGTGTTTGCAGCAATATATCAACAGCCAGTTGATATCATGATTCTCTGCTGGTCCTTTTCTATATTTGTATGCATGTAAATATATACACAGAATTTTAGAAATTATGAGATTAACTGACTTCAGAACATTAGGAGTCTGTATATGTAACTGCCAGATTGTTATTATCATGCCAAAAACATTTTTAAAAAATTACCCTGCAATTCTGCTTCTCTGATAGTTTGGGAATGCAGTTTTCATTACTCAATATGTTCATACGCCTTAGTAAAAAACACAGTTCTGATTTTAAAGGCTCCTAAGCTTCTAAGCTATTGACTTTGTCTACCAGCAGGAGGTACGCATCTGTCTGAGATGCCTTTCTTTCTGTGGCCCTGAGCTATATGCCTCCAAGTGTTTTTGAAATGAAAATAATAACCATAATAGTGTCTAATAATAACAAGCCAATTATCCCCAACTCAGGGAGGACAGAGGGCAGGCAAGTGATGATCAACCGGGTTTGTATAACTGCGAGAACTAGAAATACAAGTAAGTAATTTTCTCTTTTCAAGATAACCTGCAACAGATCTCTGTGGAGATGAAGGCTCCAGGGGTGTATTTCTAAAACGATATCAACTAAATATAGAAAAAAACAAAACAAAACACAGGAAGGAGTAAGGCTAGGTCTGACAAAACAACATAAGAAAGCCATAAGAAGAGGAAAAAAAACTTGCTTTTTCTGCTATAGAGGATGTACTCTGATTTTGGTTATATAGGTTTTGGAACAACCAGCTAGTAAGATTCTTCTGTTTCATCAATCATTCACGAAGCACATATACCATCTATATAATTTTCTGGGGAAAACAATGGATAAATAAAAAATCAACTTGCAAACAAATGAGAAAATACCTGAAATCTTCTTAGGAAATATTCCCAAATTAAAATGTTGAATTCTACTGTTACTACTGCTGCTGCTGCATCCACTTTAAGAACACTGGGGCGATGTTTTCTAAATCTTCCCCGTGTATCCAGGGAAAGCTTACATTTCTCATCAACACCCAGATCTAAACCTAGCTCTGGCTTTACTGAAGCAAACCAGTGGGTCAGAGTCAGCCCGCACCTTAATATGTGCTTCTCAAATCATCTGGGTGAAAGGTATGAAATTGATATGAGACAGAACCGTGGGATGATTCCATTCCAAAAACAAAAACAAAACAACAACACAAAGCTGGCAGGCTTTCTTTTACTTCATGTGACCCTGGGCTAGACACTAGAAAACTATTTTCCGGATGAAACAATAATTTAACTCTTAATTGCACTTATACAGTAGATCTGCAGCTAGCGCTACTTCAGCTTAAGAAATAAGAATTAGACTAAATCAGTTAAGAATGAAAGAAGTCACTGACAATAAAAACCAAGGCAACTACCATCATAATTAAAAGAGCTCTCATTCCATTTTTATAAAGGTGATCAAAACAAGATGGAAATCCTACAGTTTGGGCTTACTGGGTTCACAAACACTACTAGTTCCTAAACTCTGTTACTTCTTCATGTACCTTCTCTCACGTCTAGCTTTGATCTTGCTACTGATGTTCAGATAATAACCATGGTGTACCCACAGCCCCTGTCAGTGGTATGTCCTGTGGTCACTACTTTCTGACATGCGCATGGCTGCATGCAATTAAAATTAGTGAGCTGCCTAAACCTCAAAGTAGACATGGCTTTTAGGCTCAAGCCAGTGGGGCCACCTTTATCAAAAGTAGGAAAAAAATGAACTCCCACCACAAGAACAAAGGCTTGGGTAAAAAATATAGCTTATCTAATTTATTTTATGAAATGGGACTCCATCTGTCAATTCCATCCAAAGTATATATGTACGTATACCATATACCATATATGCCAGCTTAGGCTCTGTTTTAACCCTTGGGACAGAACTATGGTCAACAGCTTATACAACATTTGATATCATATATCAAGTAATCTGCTAGCCTTTCTCTCCCAGGGTTCTTCAATGTCTGCAAAAATATAGTACATTTATATCTCTATTATTTTAGTGAAAAAGTGATTCATTTTGTATTGTCTACTAGATTATTGGTTATTAAATGGTCTATGCATTAGAATCACCAAGAATAAACTTTTGAAGAAAGGATTTCTGATTTATTTGTAATCACTACTCCTTAACCATAAAGATTTTGATTCAGTAGGTTTTGGGAGATACCTAGGATTTTTTGTTTTTTTTTACCCTAATTCTGATGCGCAGCTAGGTTTGAAAACAGTTGTAAGTAATCAAATTAAGAAATTAACTAGATGGGGGGCCAGCCAAGTAGCTCAGTTGGTTAAGAGCATGAGCTCTGAGCAACAGGGTCGCCAGTTCGATTCCCACATGGCCCAGTGAGCTGCACCCGAGCGGAGCTGCCAACAGGTGGCAGGATGGCTCAGCTGGTAAGAGAATGTGCTCCTAACAACAAGGTTTCCGGTTCCACTCCCACATGGGATGGTGGGCTACGCCCACCTGCAACTAAGATTGAACACGGCACCTTGAGCTGAGCTGCCCTGAGCTGCCAATGGGCAGCGGATTGCTCAGTGGTTAGAGCCTGCGCTCTTAGCAACAAGGTTTCTGGTTGGACTCCCACATGGGATTCTGGGCTATGCTCACCCGCAACTAAGATTGAACACGGCACCTTGAGCTGAGTGTCCACAAGCTGCCGATGGGCGGCTGGATGGCGACTGGACTTAGACTTGAAGCTAGCTGCGCCCTCCACACCTAAGACTGAAGGACAACAACTTGGCTGTTCCCCTTCCCCAATTCCCCAACACTGTTCCTCTCCCGCAAAAAAAAAAAAAAATAAATAAATAAAAAGAAAGAAATTAACTAGATGGTTCTGAGCATGCATCAGAATCACCTGGATGACAGTTTAAAAAGCAGATTGCTGAGCCTCACCTCTGCACTTTCTGATTTTGGTAGATTTTTGTGGAGGGACCTAAGAACTTGCATTTCTAACACGTTTCCAAGCAACAGTGATGCTACTGGTCTTTGAGAATCACTGAATCAGAGAATAAAGAGTGATGCTAAGGCCTCAAGAAAGAAGCCTAAATAATGTATGTTTGCCTGACAGAGGACGGTAGCCCTTTTCTGACTGTTGTTGAACACGTTATCTAGACTGGAATCTTAGATGTTCCCATCTGAGGCTCTAGGACTTTGAGCAAGAGGCTTTCTTTTCCTAACAGAAAGCTGATTTCAATAGCCTCCTGGTAGAATGCCATAATGTTAGAATCAGTGAGTTGGGGGGCAGGTAATCCAAACAGGAAGCTTCTGCACACTGAAGTCTTTGCTCATTTATTTTCTTTGGTCAGAGAGGCACGAAAATACACACATATTTGCAGACTTTGAAAAATAAAGCGTAGGAAAAACTGAGCTAATACCTGTAGAAGGACCATTTTAGCAGAAATTGCCTGGCAGCTTTAGGGAAACTGGGTCTTCCTTCATAGGGTTTCAGTGCTTGCATCATCACATTGTCAAGCCACGCAGCCCACTGCTCCAGGGTGCTCTGCTGCTGAAGAGTCATCTTGAAGTCTGTTTCTAGTCTCTGAACCATGTTGTCATCACACTGGCACACCCAGGAAGCCTGCTCCTGAGACAGGACACGGAAAGCAAAAGGAAAGTTCAACTCAGCAGCTTTTCATTGAATATTAGCATACAAGCCATATGCATGAATGAGAAATTATAATGAAAGTTTGAAATAATTTCAGTGCATTAAGAAAATGAACAACTGCTCGTCAGTTGTTAAGGAAACTACCCTTGCCTTTGTGCATGAAAAAGTGATGTGACATAAAAGCATGACTTGGTTTTTCTATATTAGCTAGTCTGTGTGAAAGACTAACACACAGGATTATTTAAGAAAAGTAGAAGGCTGAACCTACAGTATGCAGGGTCTTTTATTCGATTCAGTTTTTATACTGCCTTCAAAAGTTCCCTCTTTTTTCTTCCGATTAGATAAAACTATTTGAGAAGATTTAGGGTAAGTCAGGTGGATAAACAGGTTCAATTGGCCAAAAGTGGTCCCTCAGGATCAAAACAGAAACAAACTCTGAATGGTACTGGGTAGAAACATATACCGTATAAGTTTTATAGATTGGGAACTGAAATCTCAAGAGCTGTCAAAGCAAGGTTATGAATACAAATTAATTCACAGAACTGAAAACAACAACAACAGCAACAAAAATACTTTTGAGAAAATGTAGACATGCTACCTGCCAAGGAATTTGATTACTACCATTTTCCTTCAGGTTCTGATTAAGGAGTTTCATGTTTGGTAATAGCAATGAAACTAGAAACTTTTAAAGGTACTTTTCAGTGGTTGCCATAGTTTGATAATGTTTCTAGTGCGATGTTCGAATTAAAAAAAAACTATACTCTGAAGGTCAGAATATAATTATTTGGTAACATAGTACTTGACTGAGAGTCAGATGACATTGATTTTAATACAGGGCCAGAATCAACTAAACTGACCTTAAGAAATTCATTTAATTTAAGTGGGCCTCATTTTCCTAAGCATATAATTAGAGAAATGAAATCTGACAATTTTTAAGCTGGGTTCATTGTGTCCAGATTATATTTTCAAAATACTTTTCTGTAAAGGGGTGTCTATGAAGGTCCTCTATAGCTCAAACATTATGAATATGTATTTTTCTGTAAAGAGTGTCTATAGCTTTCACTGTATCTGTTCTCAGAGGACAAGTTCATTCAAATCAATAATTTTAACTGAATCAATCCCTAATCTCCATCCTCTGGTCCCAGCATCTCTCCTGATCTTACAAACTTTAACTAGTCAAGAGATACTTCAACAGGGAGGTACTTCAAATACAAAACACCCAAACCCCAGTCACTTTATTTCCCCAGGGATATCTATGGATTTTTTTTTTTCTATATTCCCAGCTGATGGTACCATCTACTATCCTTCTTGCTCTTATCTAATTAGTCATAAGGCTTTCAGATTTTACCTCCTAAATACTACTTTTAAACATTTTAAGTACATTAAAATCTGACTATAGAAAAATTAAAAATAAAAATAATCAAAAAAGACACAAAATATTAAGAACATCTAAATGCCAACATTACGAGATAACTACAACATGCTAATGTATATACCTTTCAACCTTTTCACGTACAACATGAATATGCATGTATGCATATGCCTATATAAAATATTTTTAAAAAGGATGACATGATACATTCTACTAGATATTCAATTTTTCTTAAGGTTCTTTTAAACGTATCTTTTTTGAGTGAAGATTTGAAATAAATATTACAGTATAAATTTTAAGGCAATATGAACTTTTAATTCTCACTAAAATCAGTTCATATACATTCCACTGAAATACGTAAAGCTAATGACTTTGTAAACTTGAGATAGTTTGTTCTTGTAAAGGTTATGCATTTGCATGTGTGTATTTATGTGTGTTGTATACTGATAAAATGATACATATAGAAAGATACATTTTAAAAAACTTGATATTCATCAGAAGTTTGAGCCCAATACATGAAGGTCAGAATGA
This sequence comes from Hipposideros armiger, assembly GCF_001890085.2. Lineage (NCBI taxonomy): Eukaryota > Metazoa > Chordata > Mammalia > Chiroptera > Hipposideridae > Hipposideros > Hipposideros armiger. Next base: position 1,622,219 of record NW_017731445.1, on the reverse strand, counting down.
ACAACTGATTTTCTATACCCTAAAATGAATTAAGCTCAAATATTACTGTTTGACATATTTTAAATGATAAAACTAGAGTAGGCTACAGATTAAAATTTCTAAGAAATGGAGTAATTAAAAGTTTGTTTATTTATTTATTTATTTATTTAAAGATTTTATTGGGGAATTGGGGGATGGAACAGCGTTGGGGAATCAGGAAGGGGAACAGACAAATTGCTGTCCTTTTGTTCTTCAGTCTAGTTGTGGAGGACGTCGCTTCACTGGCCCATGTTGGTATTATTATTGCACTCTTACTGAGTGAGGCAGTCACTCGCCAGCCATTGGACAGTCGTTCATGGCGGCTCATGCTGGCTGCCGGTCAGCCCCACTGCAGCCTATGCCATCACTGGCAACTCACAGCAGCCCAGCTCCAGGTCGAGCTGTTGTTCACCATCTTAGCTGTAGAGGGCGCAGTGTCACTGGCCCTCATGTGGGATCCGAACCGGGGCCCTGCTGCTCAGAGCTGGCATCCCAAGCCAACTCTTAATCAATGTGCCACTCGGCCGGCCCAATAGTTTGTCTTTAAGCAATGATATAACTTTAACAGTTTCATTGAGATAATCTCAATTCATGTATGATACAATTCACTCATTTAAAGTATAAGTTCAATGGCTTTTAGTATAGTCACAGAGTTTTGCATCCATCACCACAATCAACTTTAGAAAGTTTTCATTTCCCCCCAAAAGAAGTCCCATACCACTTACCTGTTACCTTCCAATCCCCCAGTCATCAAGACGTAGGCAACCCTAATCTATTTTCTGTCTCTATGGATTGACCAATTCTGCAGATTTCCTACAAATGGAACCACACATTATGTGGTGTTTTGTGTTTGACTTCTCTTACTTCACATAATGTTTTTAAGGTTCATCCATGTTGTAGCATGTGTCAGAACTTCATTTTGTCTCATTGCTTATTCTTAGTTCTATCAAGGTAGGGCACTATTAAGAACAAATGTCTCTTGTGTGTTACAGTGCAAAGGGCTTTACGTATTACTAAATATTTAAACACTAATCTAAGATAGGTGTTATAAAGTAGGTTAAGTAAAGCCCAAAGCAGTTAAGTAACTTGCCCAAGAACCCACAGCTAAGAGATGAAATAATTTAATCTCCTGCCTATCTTCAATGACTGTGATTTTCCTTATTCCATTAACTATTCGGCAAACCCTGGTAACACTACTACAATATTGTAGTACACGTTGCTGTCTACTACAATAAATTTTAGCAGACATTGGCAGATGTTAACCACAAAACAGAGGAGCAGTCAAGTCACAGCTGAGTAAAACTACGCTCTCTCAGGGCACTGTGAATATAGAGGCTTCCTGTATATTGATGAAACGTTGAAGAGAAATATGATGATTTTAATTAAGAAGAAAAAATTGGAAGTCTTTCCTCAGAAGACACGTTTTGAAAGAAAACCGAGTACCTGGACATTGGCAAAGTCGACACGGTTGAGGTCATTGAGCATCTGGTTGATCTGAGACGTGTTCTGAAGCACTGCGCGAGCTGCCTGGGCCAGGTGATTGAGCGACGTGTATCTTCGCAGAGTCTGGGCAAAGGCACTTACAGCGGCAACCTGTAAAGAAATCCAATTAAACTGGGATTTTTTTTTTTTTTTGTCCCCTCCAGTAAAAGAAACCACTGCAAGTGTTCAAAGCTTTATTCCCTTGCCAAATTTTAAATGCTTCCCTCTGATACTTATTTCGAATTCATTTGGTGAGAGAGCTTACTTGTAAATTATAACATTTAAATCTCTAAACCAAGTATTATTTTCCTTTTGAGTGGGTTGAGGTCAAGACTAAAACAAACTCCCACATTCTTCGACATCTGAGTGCAGCATTAATTAAACCAGTCTCACAAGTGACTACTCATCCATAGCAAGAAATACTTTGTCTAGGCAAGTAGAAAAAATGTTGATTTTCCTTTCTTTTCTACTCTCTGTACTATAAACTAGGCAAATATTTTTTTTTCTTTCTACTTGGAAGCCAAACTGTACAGTCTCACTTCCTAAAATGGATTTAAAAATATACTTTTCAGAGCACTGTCATTCAGATTCACTCTTACAGTTTTATTTCATAGAAACTTGGGTCATTTTGAGGTAAAACAAAAGTGTTCACAATAGCCTTTATTAGCAAATATATAGCTAATAAACTTATTAGAAACAAGCAACAAGAACTACTCTTTTTCAGGATTTGAATTTCTGTAAGAGGGCTAACCAGGAAATCTCCATTTTCCCTTCAAAATCTACATTCCATCCTTATCTAGTCTGCTCTGTGCCCGGGAAGACTGACCTGAACATACTTCATTAATCTCCTCCCTTATACTCTGCCTTCCAGTTGGGTTTGGCCAAAGACAGGCACTGGCAGGAGACTGAAGGATGGGAATAAAGGGTGGTCAAAGATTTATTCCCGCACAGCCTCCGCTCTTTCTGTTTCGGCAGACACTGCTTTCCTTTTCTAAGGCCACTGTCCTGAAGCAAGAAGAGGATCTCTAAATGCTGTAACTTTTACCTCTTCCCCCTTCAGACCAGGGATGTTCAGGACCTCCCACTGTTGTTTACCTCTTCCCCCTTCAGACCAGGGATGTTCAGGACCTCCCACTGTTGTTAGTCCTGGGGAGCTTTATCATTCCTTTTCTTAACTCTGTTCACACATTTGGAAATTAGACCCTTCTTAAACTCTCTTCAATTATTCTCCTGTCTGAATATGCCATTTGTTTCCTGCTGCAACCCTGAATGAACCAGGTTACAATGAAAGAGATCAAAGATAATACCAAAAAAACCCCCCAAAAAACGGTCTAGGTAGATATCTAAATCTCATGATCTGAATAGATCCAAGGATAATTTAAACATATTTACAGGAATTTATGGTATGACATTAACTCACTATGGTTATATAAGCAATTATTTAAACATTCAGTTGGCTGAGTGGTAGAGGGTGATCACAGGTCAAAGGATGCTCTATCTTGATAGTGAAATGTTTTAGAACTATGTGGAACTTGGAGGAAGTTCACATACCCTCAAAAGAGTCCTACGCTTCTTTCAATTTCTGTGGTTTTCCAATTTCTGTGGTTTATATTAATCAAGCACATATTATGTGCGAGGCAATGTGTTAAGTGTCTCACATATATTACCTTGTTCAATTCTCATAACCATCCTACTAGACACACATTATGACTTAAAGAGGTTAAGTAGTTTGCTCAAGGTTACACAGAAACTATGTTACAGTGATGGGATATGAACCCAAGTATTTTGATAACAATAGCCAGCATAAGCTCATTATTCTGTTTCTTCTGTCAGGGTAGATTGTCTTCTCTAACTGAATGTTCACCTGAAAAAAGGGTGCACATCAGTGAGATAGGCAGCAGAAGGCACCTTCCACCAAGGTAAATAAAATCAACTCTGCAGGTCAATGAGATGGCCAATATTACAGCTGGATTGATACCATATCCACTTTGATGACACTGGGAAGAGGTATTTTCAGCTGTTTGAAGTATTGTTTTGAGTATGACTGACTTTGCAAATCAGAAAGCATTCTTCTGACCATCATAATCACATAGCACCTCCATTTTTTGCCCATCTCACTGTGGCACCCTAGAACAGCATTGTCATGGAGAACTTTCTATGGTGATGGAAATGCTCTACATATGTGCTGCCAGATAAGGTATCCACTATCCACAAGGCAGTATGGCACACTTGAAATGTAGACAGTGTGACTATGGAACTAAATTTCAATTAAATTTAAATTTAAAATTCAAATGTAAATAGCCACATGTGGTTACCTCTACTGTATTGACAGCATGGCTCTAAAGCAAAAATCTAAGGTGGAATATCAATGAAATGTTTCTTTCTTTATGTTTTAGAGATAGAAAGTGTTATTGCAAACTGATAGTCAAAGCAGAAAGAACTACTTGTGCTCCCAAACAGACTTGTCAGCTACAAGAGCTTCAATCAACCACGCCCCCAAATTGAAAGACAATGTATATTGTTGGAGTTTGAAAGTGGATATGGTAACTGACAAAAATCCACAAATGTAAATTCCTGATACCAAAGTTTAGAAAGAGTTAGTTCAATCTTGCCATGGGGTATGTTTACACATTAACCTAAAGTAACATGATTAGTAGGGGACAAAAAATTCCTATCTTTAGCTAAATAATCCACATTCTTGATATATACTGATCAATTATGAGATAACTGTTTCACTTTAAGAAATGATTACTTGATTCACAAAAGCATTCTCTAATGTTAAAAAAAAATCCTGAAAAATAAAAGAATATTAATTTACGTGAACTTTTCACAACACAATAAGTATAGCTGGAGACTTAAAAAAATCTAAAACTCCTTTAAATAGGAACTATTTGAACATTCTAGGCCATTCTTTCTAATATTTGAAATTAAACAATCTAAAATATATACTTGAAAAAAGGGCTTATAAATACACCACACTTAAAATGGTTCTTTGGTATTTTTGAAAGGGGCATTATCAAAAACATCTCTTGTGCAAGTTTTTTATTACACAGTTATAAACACAAATATAAAAATCAGTTTTAAAAATTCTATATATCGTAATACCAACATTTTACATAATGCCATTTCATAAGACATGGAAAAGTCACAGTTCAGAACAATTTCTTAAACACAAAAGAAAAAGCAAAGATATAAAAGTGTACCTTGGTTTGTATCATTCTTTGTGGAATATTGTTCATGGCATTGGAAAGCCAACCTTCAAGGCTTTTAGCAAAATTTCGAATGGCTTGGGTCAAGGCACCTAAATGTTAAAGAATAAAAGCAGAACAAAAAAAGATAGCAAAGAACATTAATCTTTATGCTAGAATAAGGGAAAACATGCGTACGTACATGACATATGAAATAGCACAGAGCTTAAATTGTCCTCAATGACAAGGCTTTATTTAACATTATTCCTAACTTTGAAAGCATCCAAGAATTACATTTTGGGCTTTTTTTTTCTTTTAAAGCTATTTTGTTCCAAGATACTTATAAGACTTTGTTAGGAAATGAAAACATTCAAACATTTTTGCTTATAGCAACATATACCAGTTGTGAATATACTTATGGAATTTCCTATCTTAAACAAAACACTTTTCATGAACAGTTCTGTGCTCAAAGGCTATTTTCTTTGTAAGTTGTTTGATTTTTCAAGCTGTTAATCTAGTTTTTCTTTCTTTCTTTCTTTTTCAGTTAAAAGAAGATAATGCAATGCTTCATCTCTTTCTCTAAGCATCTGTTTACACTAGAACATATCAATAAGAAGCTATCTCTCACTCTTTTTGAAAAGTAAGGTAAAAATTAAAATTGCCTAACTTGAAAATTTTGGATAACTATTCTTCATTTCACTTGGCAGGTAGAGATAAAAGATCAGTGTGATAAAACTACTGTCACAGAGACCGATATTCTTAAGATATTCCTAAAATAGTCCATTCCATATTCTTCACATATCTGTTAAAGCCTGAAATAGGGATAGGTCCCATGACAGCTTTTTATGGTGGTCATAAAATGTTTAGAGGCATCTTTGACTATTTTACAAGAAGGGATCTGCTTATTGATATTGCTATATAATAGAAGACAGAATTCTTCTCTTGTTCAACAAGTAATTCATTCAAGAACATTTTACTTCATCTGTGCCTGAGGCTCTACAGTATAGGGAGCAAATTTAGACATTTAATAAGTGTTTGAAACATTCACAAAATAAATCTTTGTGGGTTCTCTATAATATGGGCAGGTATTACAATTGGTAGTCTACTCTAAGAAACAGAGAAGTTACATTTTTGTCGAAGGCTCCCAAGAATGTTAATGTTAATGATAGGATTAAATTCCTTGATGTTTTTCATTCTGTGCTCAAATGAGTCTGACATGCCTCTCTATTACTTTTGTTAAAGCAGGGTTAGACATAATTTAGTTTACTCGAGTTACTAGCACACGATACAAATATTACTAATCCAATAATAAAAACAACTAGTTTTTAAAAATGATTTATTTAACTGGTCAAATCATAAAGAGAAATTAAAATGGCTTAATTTTGATTAGGAAAAACATTCAAGAAGTGCAGACTCTGTAACTATGAGAATCATTGGAAACGCTAAGTTGGAAATTTCTTTAGAACGAATCTTTTGAAATTTCCAAAGCTTCCCACTTTAGCCGAAAAAGAAAAAGGAAAGAAAAATATTTTTCTGCTGCATTATGTACTAGAACCATGGAGGGCAGGCATGAATGGAAATGAAAAAGAGTGAAAAAAAATTAACGACCCTTTTAGAAACTCAGTAAGATTTTTTTTGTAAGATTCAATTTGGCTATCTGTATTTTGCATTTTTTTATAATATATAATAATTATTTAATCTCAAAAAAAAACAACAAACAAGAACCAGGAAAGGTTACATTAAAAAAATTAATATATGAGTCTTGTTTTATATAGACAAATTTGATGCTAGGGAGATTATAAAACGATATGTTTTATATATCAAATGATTTTAAGTTTTTACCTTTTTGTACTAAATGACATTTGGGCCCCCTTTAATTACATCTTATAATTTTACATTTAAGTGTTACCAGTTGAGTTCTTATACAATTCTTTACACTTAACTTTTTTTTCATTTTCAGATAAATGTATTTTAGAATATAGTAGCTTCAAGCTGACTTTAAATTAGTGTGATATGCAGACTTTTTTGGCTAAAAAAAGGAGTCCCATCTGGACAGTAAATGGTAAAATGAAGCGCTAGTAGCCATAAAATGACAATTTTTAAAAATAAAATTATGTTTGCTCTCTCTATGTGGGTTCATATCAGATCAAATTGTGCACATGAACTCTAACAACTTCTCTCATGAATGAATAGTTTGAAATTTAAAATCTATTCCAAAGCTAACTTGTTTCAACCTGCTCATGATTAATATTAAAATGCATACAATCAGAAGATAGCTATCCAAACTGCATTGTAAACTTTCTTTTGTTAAGTCATGTTGTAGAATGGGAATTAAATTTCCAAATGTACCTGGCACGTTAATGTATCTTGTAATTTCAGAGAAAACATTAAACTATAAAACTATGCTCATGTGAAAATTACTGAAGTTGAGCTGTCTGCTGAATGTAGAGACAAACAGAATTGACAGAATAAATTGGTTTTTAAGTCAAAATTTACACACAACAAAAGTCAAATATATTGTGTATTTAAACTGTGGGGCTTACAGTGAACTAAAATTGATACATGATTTAAGTTAGGAAACTGTTGAATTTTTTAAGTTAAAGCCTTGTGATGCTAACATAGAAGCAAAAGATTTTAGAATTACTTAATGAATATTGATGTTGTTGATTTTCCTCAAAAAAGAAAGTGCTCACTGACATCTTTCATCTCATGAGGGAAATTATATATTAGTGGTAAGATGTCATAGGCTAATGAGCTACCTATGCAACTTCTCTTAAACATCTCTAGAGATTATAACTTAGAGCATAGGGAGCAAGAAAAAAACAAGGAAAATCAGATTCTGAAACATAAATCAGTGGAGAATTTACACATTCAAATTTTCCATGACAACATCACATTTAATCAATCTTTGGTTCAGATAGAGTAGAAAACATCAGCAGTTTATAAAAATGTGCGAGAATAGCAGCTGGATATTTAAAAAACTAATTTCTATACAAATATATGTGTGTTTATTGATATTACATGTAAATGTGTATCTAAGTATATATTTTAAGGTGGTGGGGAACATGTGAGGTAATTCATGTCTTCGACCGTTTCTATCATATTTAGGGGAAAATAAAGTGTATACATACAAATGTTAGTATCTTCATTTTTTGTTGTACTAAATCCCTATTTAAATATTGTCTGAAATAATTTAACACAAATTAACTGTGATCAGTGTCCCAGAAGTACCTGGTTGCTGATTTCACAAGCTAAAAAAGATTGCTTTTATCTTATTAAGAGCACTATAGAGTGGAAATTCTGTCCTGTGTGTTTAAGAATTAAGGTCACTAGTATGTACTCATAAAGATGTAGGCATAAAATCGCTCCAACTGCCTCTAAGATAAGTATCCATAGTAGCGTTTATATTGACACAGAAAATAGCTTTGCTTGCTGCAATGTAGTTTAAAAAGCAACCATCACTTGAAAAAGGTTATCTAACTTATCTATGTAGTTCCTATTTGGTTCATAGTGGGAATACAACACTTGTGTGGTTAAACAGATTTTTGTCTCAAAATGCCAGTTAACTATTACTGTTAATGGAAACTGCATTTGTAGTTCTTAACATGATGTAGGTGACAAAGTAAGTGCTTTTATGAAGGAAATCAACTGCAGTGGAAACCAAGATACGTTCATTTCAAATCAAAAGCAATCATGAAAGAGGCTTGCCTAGCAATTACAGGTTTCAAAAAAATTTGGCATTATGAAGGAAACTGTGTCCTTGGGTGGAATAATTTTTACATGATTGACTGGCCTGGGAGTGTTCTTGCAATTGTCATCGGGCTGTCACATGCATAGGTTAGCTTTTCTTTCAAAAAGAAAACTACTAAAGGTTGAAAAACAGATTATTTTTCCCCTCTTACTACAGTTCTGCCCTAGGCTGCTTTCAGGCAATACTCTGTGTTGCATGTTTTCTGTTTGGCAAATCTAAATGAGATTAGAATCACGCTAGATTGCAATGTCACTTCCCAATACTTTCTGGGTGGAATGTATGAGAACAAAAGCATCCATACTCGTCTGCATTTAACTTACTAGGAATAGGTCTAAGGACGTCGGGGATGAGAATCTCCACCAAAGCCTGGTACATCCCATGGTCACAGTTACACATCCATTTCAGGATAGACTCATGTTTGCACAGAGTTATCAGCTTTGCTTTCGGAAGTCGACTTTCTATTTCACTCAGATTGCTGGTGTGAATAAATGTAGCAAATGAATAGATGGCAAATGAGGATAAAAAAGAAAATGGACTTTAAAAATAGTTTTAGTTTATCAAATATTACTGAGGTTAGAACTATACCACCATTGCACTGGCGCCATACGACTGGAAATAAATAACACTCCCCCAGAGCTGCCTACGCACGTTAATACTTTCTGACGGTATAAAAGGCAGATATGATACTAATTCCGTGAGGATGAAATAGCTCTACCGCAGTCCCCCAAATCAATAAAATGGGAGCTATAATACACACGCTGAAACCTCAAGAGAGCAGTTTGTGGTTTATTTCAATCTATTCGTTTAAGGTTATCAGGTAAGGTTCACAACTGGTATACATATTTCTCATTTATTACCTGTGACATCTACTCAGCCATGAAAATGAATTGGAAAAGCATATTGATTCTGACCTTGATTCAGTAATGGTAGTGCCGTCAGTTGGAGTAGAGGGAGAATAGCGCCAGAATGTTTGCCACAATTTTTCTATCAGGCTAAACTGAAGATTCACAACAACATCCAATATTGCCTAAGAAACAAAATGGTTATCGATATTATCTTATAGTATTTCTTATGGGGATGTGTGAGGAGCGTATGATGTAACAGAACTTAAATGGTAAAGATACCTTTGGGTTCTCATAAGATAACATGGTGAAACTGGACTAAATTGTGGCAATGGAAGTGGAGAAATGAAAGAGATTAGCTAGGGGGCAAAAGGAAAAAAAAAAACTCTTGAAAGATGAGGCAGGATATTTGTATTCCTCCCATAATGGTCTCATATCCCAGCCCCATTTTCAACTCTCTTTTTTCCCCAATGCCATGCTTGCTTGCTTCCTTTCCTCTTCATTTTCTTCTCTTACTTTTCTTCTATTCTTTTACCCACTGCCTCCTTCTACCTCCAGGGTTGCTGCCACTCTTCCTATTCTCAGACCAGGAAGGGCACAGAACATAGATTCAATTCAAATAAGTGCTCACTGGGCTAAGTGTGTCCACTGGCCATCGAAGGGGCCAGAATTGAAGGACGTGGAGGTTCCTGTGTGTGGAAGACAGAGTTAGGGTTACATAAGCTCTGTCTAAGGCTGCTGATCATGGGTTCTAGAGTGTTCCCAGCCAAGCAGAAGCCGGGCACACTCTATAGTCAGGCCGGCCTTCAGGTGATAGCACCTATCTGGGCAGGAAAAAGTACAGTAGGCACCTCTCTGGTCACGCAGTACCTCCCATTCAATCTCATCTCTGCATCTTCCCTTTAGAGAGCAGCTTTAAGACTATCCCCTTTTTTAAACTTCACCCCCTACTCCTCCTTAATTTTATCTCCTAAATCCATTTTCCAGCTGCATCAAGGACTTTTTTTGATGATGCTAAAATTTGCCACTTTCATTAACCTTTGATGATCATATTAGTTTCACCCTGCCACTGCAATTAGTTTGTAAATTTACCTTCAGATAAAAGCAGTCATAAAACCAAGGAATAACTTGTTGGTGCAAAGAGTGTGATTCTGTGATTATTTGGAGCATAAAAGACAGAAGTTGTCATTATAACGTGTTTGATGTCCTCAGCATTGAGAATGAGGACAGATAAAACAGCACAGTCAAGATCTTCAAAATTCACAGAAACTAAGAGAGGAGAGCGAGGCAATCGAGAGAGACAATCTGAGAATTTGGGGCAAAAAGAAGAAGCTGTGACGTCATAATTCCAAAGTGTGTGCTACCTCTGTAGACTGGTTTTATGCATGATACAGAGAATAACTGATGTTCTACACAAAAACAATGTGACCAATTCAAATACAAAGCAAAACCTGTTTGAGGCATGTTCTGGGAACTAGGAGGAAATGTTGCAAGTAGTTGGGTAATGAAAATGGAGGGAAGGGGAGAAATTTATCAACATGCTCCTCATCCTTTTATATCAGCAACAATTAAAATGCAAGTGGGAGCCCTGAAAGTAAAGGCATATAGATGTCTCTCCCTCAGACAAAAAGCACAACCTTCTCAAGAGGCAAATTATTACAGCTGCTTTCTCGACTGCATCTTAGGCACATTCCAAAAGACATCTATTAATGAGGCAACTACTAATATCTTATATAATACCTTACATATCTCTATCTATGAGATTGCTATAAGAACACTATGTTTGTGCTAAAAGAAAAAAAGTTACTGTTGCAGTAATATGTGTAGAAAATTATACTTGTTCCTTACCTAAAACTAGTGATACAAAATATCTTTGATAAACAAATTGTAAAAATTTCAAACAACAAGCAAAATAGGTATATTAATGTTTCTCTAAAACATAAACTGTAGGAAATATGATATAAAATAAAGCAAGTAAAGAATTCAGTGCATCTTAAATTTAGTATCTCTCCAAATTAAATAATCTCTAACTGTTTTGAAAAGGACATTCACATTAGCCTCCTGAGGCAGTTCTACAAATGAATCAAACATTTGTCATTTGTCCATCCACCCACCTTCAAATATGTTCAGACTAAAATGTATAGGCTAACATATTTTAAAATAATCCATATTCTAGTGGTTTAGGGTGAATGGCCATTTACAGGACTGGATATGAGACTCAGGCACCTATACTTCAAAAGTTTGGAAGTTGGACAGAAAAACAAATACGTATTAGAATTCTTCTGTTTCACATTTGCTGCTGTGCTTCATGAGAGAAGGCACAGACAGCACTGGTGACTGAAATAATGGGGATTATTCTGTAGATCGCCATTTCCCTTACAGATTACCGTATATGTCCCTATCTCTTCATATAGAGTATGCCTGCAAATTGATACGTTAATGGAAATTTTGTAATACAAAGAATATTTTCATCTTATTGGGGGACTTTTTCACTTAGAAAAATATTATTGTGCATTCTTTAATACTGTTAATAATCATGTTCTAACTTATATTTTGAGTATGAGAAACTTAAAAAAAAATCCAAATTATATTTGTTTAGGCTGGTTTGCTTAAAGCAAGGTTCGCCCAAACACAGAGAAATAAGAAACTGCTCAGAGAATCTTTCTATAAATTTTTATCGAATATACATGATATTCAGTAGAAAGAAAGAATTTTTTTTCTAGACACATAGGTATCATCCAGAAATTCTTTAATATTGGGAAAAGCACAGCAGTCAAAGAGAAACGAATATTAAGTTTCTTTCATCATTCCATTTCCAAGAAATGTTGGGAACAGACTGGCAGGATATGTTGAAGATCACTTTTGGCACATGGTTTGTTAATACAGAGAGAGCTTGCCCTTGGTTGTTAATAATTTAGCACCCTTGACAAGCACTCAAGATTTATTCAAGCAATTCTTATTTCTGGAGTAGGAAAAAACCTGTGAATGCTACGAGCTGAGACATCTCACAGCATACTGCATTGTCAGCAGTTAGGAGGACTGCTTGTGAAATCTAAAGGATTATCCTTCTACTCCTAAGTAGATCACAAATAGCCCTGGCATAAAGCTACTTAAATTCTAAACAGGCTCCTCTTTCAAAAGGAAAGGCACTTATGAAACCTCTTATTGCAATACATTATCCCCTTGGTACTAGGTGAGGGGCAGGCACATTAACAAGCTGGCCTGGGGAGGGAGAGTTCACCTCCTGGAGACAGTGTAGCCAATTCCGATGTGGGGTACTCAGAAAGGGAATAGGAGTAGGGGTGGAAAATACCAAGAGAAACCTTAATTAACCACAAAAACAAAACAAAACTGGAGCCTCAATGATCCCTGGAAAGAATACCCAAAGTGCTTTATTAAACATTTCTAGAAAATATTTTGCTACAAATACACATTTATGGTGTAAAATTGAAAATGTAAAATGAAAAATTAGGTCTCTTTCCTCTGAATCCCAGTCACCCAGTTTCCTTTACAAAGGCAACCATCATTAACATGTTGTGTGTGTGTGTGTGTGTGTGTGTGTGTATTCTTTTCACTCAAATGATATACACAGTTGTATCTTGTTTTTTCCTTTAAACATAAATCCTGAGCTTGTTCCATATTAGTGCATTTAGAGTTGCCTCTTCTTTTTAATGGCTGCATAATATTCTGCTCTATAGATTACACTATATTTTATTTATTCAGTGTCCTATTAGATATTGACGTTACAACCAATCTTTTGCATTGAAAACAATAATGCAATAAGTTTTCTTGTCCACTTATCTCTTCATCTGTATGTAAACATTTTTCTAGGATAAAATCCTAGAAGTAGAATTGCTGCATCAAAGGATGCATATTAGGATAAGCTAAGAAGGTGGAATGTAAAATTTATTCTCCCTTTCCTGCTTTCCTCACTTCTCCACTCTAAGACAAGAGGAAAAATTAACTTATTAGTGCACAAAGAAATATGAACTAACTTCATCTGTCTTCTAGGAATAACTCTGATTGTTTTGTTTTAGCAAGTTGTCTAGCAAAACTTAGCATGTGGTTGTGCTGTTTGAAAAGACTTACCTCACAGTGCTCTCGATAAAGACTCTGCAGTGACTTGATATCCTCAAAGGTAGTACCATCTGGCAGAGAAGAGATTTCAACTTCTCCAAACTCTGGAAGTGCTCGAGATGCATCTGTTACCATGACAACACAACAGAAAAAAGCTTTGTAGATGGTGCCAATTACAGATTAATGAAGGAAAATTTAAGAAGACTAAAAAGAAAAAAAATTTTAAGTCAGAGGTCCACAGAGCAAGGATTTTTGATATTAGTATTTGCAAGCAAAACTTGGCAACATCATCAGCACAATAGAGGGAACACAACATTTTTGAAAAAACTAAAATTTCACTATGACTATACTGGAAATAACATATCACAGTGTCTCTTAATATAGAGCCCCTATTAAAAGAAACATATATTAATATCTTAAGCTGGCCAGTACCAATTTTAGCTACTTTTACTATTGTTACTTAAGTATGTAAAAAATAAATCTAGCCTTAAACTCATTATGCTCATACGTCTTATATAATCATAAAGCACAAGCGCTACAAAAGAAATACAAAGAAAACTGCAAAAATAACATTAAACTTAACAACATTAATGATGTGATGGATGATGCTGTTGTCCTTTAAGTAAATTACCTCTCACAACATGAATATGGTATTGACTACTGAGGCAGGATCTTTTGGGTTTGACAGGCCTATAACCAACACATACTTCTGGTGTTGGTTCTCCCATTACTCTTCAACATTCAAATGAGCTGTGAAACTTTCCTCCTCACAGAGCACTGGGACATCATTTAGCCTTCCCTTGGGATGAAGGCGTAATTTACATAGTAAATCTCTCTCTGTTCTTTTCTCATTAGCTTGGGACAATTAATGCAATACACTTTGGTGCCTGCCTTATCATAAATTCAAATACAAATGTGGAAACTAAAACTGCAGAACAGTATTCCTTCTAGTCTTCTAGGTAATCCACAGTAAGATTTTTTTTTTTAAGATTATAATTGAAATAAAAACATAAAATAAAATAAAATATTTTCTTCTTGAGAGCTCAAACATCCACAAAAAAATACCTGAGAACTTTACTTTGGGAAATGCTGCCATAATATTAAACTTCAGTAGCTACTCCAACTTGAGAGTCCATTCTAGTTGTCTTTGTCAGAAAGTACACATAGACACATATACACACACACAGACACATACACACACGCACTCTCTGATAGCTTCCACTTAGCTTGATCTGTTTTACGGAAACTATGCATGCTCACCTCTAGAAGAGTTGTCAATTAAAGTGCCACTTTTGCACCTTTGCCTATGACAGGAATACATAAACTGTTCAAGTTCTACTTCCTAACTCTTTAAATAAAAAGAAACATGTATACGGTCTAGAAAATTACAAAAAAACATAGGAAGTACTGTGATCAACTTAAAATAATCAATTACTTTTTAAAGTTTATAATATATTTTTTTCTAATCTGAGACTGTTACGCATATGTCACTTTATACACAGAAAACAGGAATCCTTTTTGGCACTTCCGTTACTACTGAAAGTAAACACAACACAATTTTGATCACAAAAGCCCAATTAATACAAATTCTGGAAAACAATTTCACAGCAATAAGCCTTTAATTTATATACATTTAAAAGTCCTACATAGCTCATGATTTTTAAAAATAAGCTATAGTGAACATGAGAAAATATAAATGAACTAGAAATATCATATGATGTGCATAATTTCAGCACACAAAAAAGGTCTTTCTATGTAATTAACATCTATAATAGACATCGCACTTGGAGAAGACACTACTATTGTTCTCTTGTTTGCAAAATCCTAATAGCAACTAATATGCATTACACCTTAACATACCTAAAAACTGTTGATGATGTTGACTTTGGGCAATTACAGTTTGCTCAACAGATGTGCCTGTCTGTTGACCACTTCCTGTGAAACCATCTGCAACCCCATCCACTTTCTGCATAGGCTTGTACCTAAAAATATTAGATGGGAAAAAACAAATAAACCAAATTATTCCTTGCTTTTTAGTACTACACAAAACTCCCAAGGCATTCAATTTTATTCTATCTTCTTTAATGTCTCATGATAGTTGTAGGCTTTTTTCTCCTTGACAGTCTCATAAAGCTAGAATGAAGAAATTTTTTTCAATTGTGAAAAGAATAAAAGAGAGATGGGCTAGGAAAAGGACTCATTTTTGAAAATTCGTAAATTTATCTAAGAATAAAAGTGTTATGAGGTATTTCTTTGGACAGCAGTGGCAAAGATGTCCACGATAATAGTTTTTTTTTTCATAATTATAGTTTTAATACACAATTTGAATATAACTTTTAATGGCCAATGGATCAAGGGAGAAACATTTTAAATACGTAGGGACTTTAATCTGAACTAAGATCTAGGAGCTAGGGCCTGAGAAATGTTGATGAATGGCTTCCAATTAATAGCTCTAAAATATGAATCAGCCTACAAACTCTACAATACTGTTTTTCTTATCTCCTTAAACTTCCCATGCATCTCAACACATTCATCTCCCTTGAATCCTCTCCACATCTGCAAACACAAAGAACCAAAGCATCAACTTGCAGCAAAATACATGCAAGAATCCATCACAAACCTAGTACCAGATTAAAAAAAAAAAATCAAAGTCAGCTACAGTTACATCTTTATGTTTAGGTCTAGTCATGCAAACTTATGGATTTTCCATACTGCTAACACAGAGAAAATATGCTTCAGCAGCATGGGAAAGGAGGAAAGACTACTTGGGAGAGAAATACCACATATGGGAAAAACGCCCAGGCAACCCTCCTAGGATAAGCAAATACAAAGTAGGAAGGAAATAAGCAGCAACTATAATTTTTTCTAAGATTTAATTTACTTTTCTTTATTATAGAAATTTAGAAAAACAGAAAAACTAAGAAATTAAAATCTGCAATAAGCTTATGTCCTGGAGATAACATCATTCATTTTATGCTGTTTGTCCTATTTCCCTTATTTCTAATTATATTTATAAAAAAATCCACCTAATATTCTCAAGATTCAGACACTGGATTCTTCCATTAGTACCAGAAGGCAACTGGATCATTAATGTGAAATTATTGTGATTAACAATGTCCCTAATACATGAACAAGATATACTCAAAGATGCCTGCATTCTGATAACAGATATAAAATGAATGGAGCTGGTGAAACATCACACAAACTAATGCTCCGGTTGCCTTAAGGAAGGATTCGATCTTAAATGTTATTAATTACAACCCAAATAAATGAAACTTCAAAGAAAATACCAAAGTCATTCATAACGACATTTACATTTATTTCTTATATGTCAGTATCTCACACAGAACTGTGAAAAGCAAAAATAAAGTCAGAAGATGAACAGGGTGAAAAAGGCTACAACACATTTCATCCTTGTTATCATTTTAGCAATGACCCCACATCTCCAAAATGTTGGTTGTTATTTTCTAATGATATAAAAGAACTCAAGCCTATTCTTTTATTTAATGGAAAAACCATCTAAAAGTACTTTTCAACTTGGGCCATACCAAGAAATGAAAGAAGGCCTAGTATTTGTTAGAAGCACCGTTTATGAAAATTAAATATTTTTCTCATATAATTTCCTCCTTAAAGAATCATCTTAGCAAGGCAAAAAAAAAAAAAAAAAAAAAGAAAG
>NW_017731445.1:1579648-1603731 GCF_001890085.2 Hipposideros armiger | reverse complement strand
GCCAAAAAATCGTCTTATACACCGGCAAATACGGTATGTAGATAGTGGAAGTTCCTGAAGGAAAGAGAGAGAGTACTTTTAATAAGCACTCAAAATTATAATGTGTTATAATTAATGTACTATTATGCTTAATAGTAATGATATTGAATGGGAAGCACTGATTAGAGGCACACTATATTATACAGGAGATGGAAAATGCATCAATATTAGCTTGTAGGAAAAAAAGGAAATCAGTTTGTAAACTCTGCAGAAGCCATGCAGGGCAGTGCTTAAACACAAATATTATATAGGAGAGGTGAAGAAAAAAAATATATAGTCAGAACTGGAAAATGGTTGTTTTTCTTCTAACCACAAAAGTCAGGGTAGCAAGGTAAATAGTGGGTTGAATGGGTCAGGCAGAGATGCACTATGTGTACCCAATTCTTGGTTGCCAGAACCTTACAATGCACCTCCTCAGAGAAGGGTGTGGGGACAAGGTTGGGAGAGGTCTGTGCTATAAAGAATGACTTCAGGAAAGACAGGAATATGGCTCATATACAAGAGCAGTATTAGTGTGAAGTAAGTAGGACAGAATGTCCAGGTAGTGCTAACTTTTGCTTTTCCTGCTTTGTTTCAAATGATAAATCATGTGGTGGCAATATCCAGTGTATTGCTTGGCTTCGTATTGGTGCTTAGAAAGAATCTCCAGAAATCACAAATATTGGACTGAGGAAAGATAGATGTTCATTCTCCTGATGCTCTGGAAAAAAAAAAAAATCCTATCCCTAGCATTGCCTCAGAGGGTTGGGTCTTCCCAGAGAAGGAGGGAGTTTAACAGGAAATCAAGAACAGGCACATTAAAAATAGGCTAACAAACTATTATCTGTGGTAAATGATTCTTCTTGGAAGAAACAGTTGTAGATGATGTTATCTTATATTAGGTTTTGAAACCTAATTGTATGTGAGTATCTGGGTAGTTTTGCAAAAAAATACAAATGCTAGGCTCACCCTAGATCTACCCAACAAAATCTTTGAGAATGGGGGTTAGGAATTTTAATATGCTTCTGAGATGCTTCTTAATGAGCCTGCATAACACTATTCCTTAGGAGCCTCTTAGACTGACACAAATTCCTTTAGTCCACTGTTGTTGAAGTATATCCATAACAATAAAGTCATTTTTTAATAAAATGTCATCAATTATCAATATTTTTCAATAATCTACATTTGGAATGTATATCTCTGAATGGATGATAGCTCAATGAATGAATGAATGCTCAGGGTAACATTTCATTTTATCGTGATATTAATTAATCTTAACATATCAAATAAATTTAACAAATATTTATTGAGCATTTACTATGGGCAAAGCACTTAGGGGCATGGTTTTGAAAAGGCTGTGTATAAAAAAATTTTTCCAGGATGTTTTTTGTTCTATTGACTTATATGATAAACCAACATTATCTTAACTCTGGCTGAATTTCAATTGACCTCTTAGCATTGAAACATCATTTTCAGATTCTCTGCCTCTCTACTTTCTTCATAAAATAATCACCATTTAAATACTAAATTGTAAAAACCAGAACAAAAGTTTTGTTGAATCCTTTAAAAAAATAAACTCTCTCCCTTTTCCCCCATTTATTTTACAAATTCATTATTTCTAGATGAGGCTTTCATATATTATAGTAGATTCTTCGCATTCCTGAGTTGTGTGTGCTCTGAGAAAGACCTGTGCTGTTATCTAGTGAAGAAAACAGCTTTTGGCTTCAAAATTAGTAAAAGGCAAATGATAATTTTAACAGCTTGCAACTCCATGGGCAATCAGAGCTAAAGTTGCTAATGATTAAGAAATCAAAGAAACTGTAATGCTTTAATAGCTGAGTGTATGCATGAAACCTGTCACTAACACAAAAAACTTGGAAAATTATTAGGAATCTTCCCCCAAGGGGTTAGTCATAGCTGTTATTTAGAACTTGGACAGCTGTAACTCTACTGTAAAATAATATCTGATTCTGTCAATAATCTCGCATGTATAGACACTGAAGGGGTCCAATGGAAGACAAAGAATGGTCTGTGTTTACAATCACATTCAATTAACAGTACCAGGTGGAAGGATTGTCAACAGACTGAAAGAAATATTTCGAAAAGTCTCTTCGAAGAGAGTGAAAAATGCACATGCAAAATCTGAATTGTAATGGCAAATAGAGTCATTATTATGAATACAGCTCTAGAAAGTACACAATCATTTAATTTGCCTGAACAAATCTAAATGTTGAGCTCATAATCAGGGCAAGAGGCTAACATTTTCTATTGGAATCTTGAGATTCTCTTTGGAAAAAATGTCCCAGAAAGTCTTCAGATAACTTGAGGTCTGAAACGAACCACATGATATAAATACGAATAGATCAGAAGAAAATAGTGAATGCTAAGAGCCCTTCTTTCAGAATAGTAACTGACTCCTTCTGTCATACTGAATATGTCTATATATAAATGACTGCTAACATCAACCTTGCTGGTTAATGATAGTTACTCCATTTCTTCAATTCTCCTGGCGGGTCTTGGAGTATCTGTCCCTTCATTAGTTCTACATCTGTAATTGGGCAAGGAAAAGAGGAAAAAATTAAATCCAAATGGGGTAGTTGCATTAATTGCAACAATTCTAGTAGAAAATGTAGGAGAGGGAAAGGAGAAAGTTGAAGCTTTTGGCTAAAATAAAAACTGTGGATCATTCACTTATAGTATTTATAGAGCTCTGAGATGTGCTCAGTGTTCTGCTAGGTGCTGAGGATGCAATGTTGAAAGCGGCAGACACGATTGCCTCATTTGATGAATTTCTTCACTGGGTCCTCTTAGCATAGGAAATGTATGGTTGACTGTATAGAACTGATATAGTCTTGTTACAAATATGCATGATATGTCAATGATACTTCTTTTATCTACAGCTGGCTGTTTCTGTTGAACTGATTCTAGAGTGATGCCTCCACTCCTCCTTAATTTGGAGAATGACAACCTGCCTCCAGTGATGCCAAAACAGCAACAAAAAAAACCAAAAAATGGTACCTGAGGCTCTATCTAGGAAAAAACTTAAATGAATGAGCTTGAATATAGCAAAATTCAATGGGCCTCAGCTTGCTTCTCAGCAAATAATAATATAACTGCCAAACGAGAGCATGCCTATGAAGTGCTTATTGAAGAACGTTTTAAGTGCTCAATAAACGTTCATGAGAAGTAACATTCAAACTTTACATGAATTACTGTAGTTAATAATTACTAATGGTGATTCTCCTATCTTCAGTGGAAGATATCTTTACATCAGGGACTGCTACAATGGCATAGTGAACATTAAATACCTCTGCCAAGATTCCTTATTTGTCTCCAAAAGCCAAATATGCAGGCCCCTGATCACCTTTCCACTAAAGACTCCTGCCACCCTCAGCTGCCTCTGCATCATTTACCAGCGCAGGGTGCTCAGCTCTGCAATGACCCCAGGGAACTCATGGTCTAGGAAAGGAATGGTAAACCGTTAACATCAATCGAAGTCAAAAAACCACCGGCCTAGTACTACGAAGACACAGAAGCCAAACTTGCCCAATTGCCAGGCTTGGTCCTTCTCCAAAACAGCCTTTATTCTTAAAGAAATAGTTTTCTCAAGTGCATGCAGTATAATAATGATACTAATTATTATTTATCTACCGCTTGAATGTTTCCAGTTACAAAAAACCTGTATATACTTTTTTCTACTTGAACTTCCAAACAACCTGTGATTTAGTCTGTTATTAATTTCCATTCTGCAGATGAAGCCCAGTTTCAGTGAAGCTCAGTCACACACTCTGCAGACGGGCAAAAGCAGACTGTACTCAAATCCATATTTCCCAATTTTAAATACAGGCTTCTTTCCACTCCTTTCTGAAACCTATATTAAGAAAGGTCTTCTAATGACAAAAGTTCTTGTCCTACCTCACTCCTTAGGAACAGAATGCTTTCACACTGTCTACAACCAAAGCAGAAGTGGTCTTGTTGTACCACCTTTCCAGGTGGCCTCTATTTCTCTCACCTCAGTGCCACTAAGACAGGTTAGTTAGTATAATATCAGGCAGTTAGGAATTCCCTGGTGGACTGAGCAAAGATAAGATAAAAAAAACCTGGTCATTCCTTAAACTAGCCATTTCTTTCAAAATGATAGGGTAACTCCCTCATACTGGAACGAAGACATCAATCATGCCCCAGAGCAACAAAGCCATTTTGGAGGACAGTACGAAAGGCCTCCCCAAGGCTGAGCAACAGAACAAGCCTCATAAACACCTTAATAACAGGCACCCATATTGCAGCCTTCCCCACTTCCAGGCAGAAAAAAAGTATAAAAACTCAAGTCTTTTACCCTAGCTAGTGGGCATCTATTTTCCAGGTACCCCCTCCCCGCTCAGGACCTGTAACCTTTCTCTTGCTTTAATAAAACTATCCTCTGCCACAAACTCTACCTCTCTGGTCTGTGTCTCCAGTCTTCAGATTCAGGAAACCACGACCCCGGCACAAGAAATGTCCTACACATCACCACAAAGGTTCCTCTTTCACAGAATCCAATTCCTGTGACGGGACCATTCAGAGGCAGAAAGTGGCCCATCTCCTCACTTATTTAGGACATACTTAATATAATGGGGTTTTCCCTTAATTTCATATGCAAAATTTTTATTTCATGTGTATTTTTCTGTTCAGGTTATCTTATCTCTTAAAAGGTAGAATTCTTATAATAGAGAGCAGAGGACTGGGTTCTAGTTCTGATCACAACGTGATTGTGGGTAAGTTATCTACCCTTTATAGATTTCAGTTTTCTCATCAAGAGGCTGCGCGGGAGGAGGAGATCTCTGCCTCCCACCTCTAATAGTCTATGATTCTGTGATATCTCCTTTAGATGTGATGGACATACGCTGTATGGAACTGTTGGTTAAGTATTTGTTGAAGGAATGATAAATGCAGTTTAATATTTTGAGAATGGCTATTGGGGTTGAACACAAGCACATTATCAAAAGCTCTTGGCTCTATCCTACCACTTCTGCTACTAGGATTTGGAAGAATAACTAAAATATATGTACCAACACTCTCTAAGTGTTTCTTTTAAATATTAAAAAAAAATGCAGCAAACATTTTTACTTAGTTTGTAGAGCTCAAAATTACTGATCTTCATTTTGTTCTATAATAACCTGATTTATTTATTGTCTAAATTATGGTAAACAAATTGGTTCATGAGGGAATTTTCTTGAAAACTGAAGATTTCCTCATTTACTTGCCGAAGTTATTTTCATATGAAATATGTTCAACAGAAGATACTAAGAAAACAACTATTACACATTCTCCTGCTTCCTTAACCAGGGTGCTTAACCTCTTGTTGATTACCTATAATGTCAGCAATATGCCAAACAGTTATTACAGTGTTAGACTAGATTCTAGTTACTGGAGTGATATTCAAAGGGCCCACTAGAGTGCCTAAATAGACTTGTCCCCCCACTGAATGTGTGCAGACGGCTGTGCTGAATAACCCAAAGCAAATAGAAGACCCTTGTCTGCTTGTATTTCCTCTTGCCAGCTGTTATAGCTCATGATTTCCTGTGAATCAAGTGGGCTCTAATCTGCTCCTTTATTTTAGGTAAATGGCTTGAGGATGGCTTCATCTTTTCAATTAAGCTAAACTACTAGCTCCGTGACATCTGTTTTTCAATCAGAAGCTGTTTCCATTTATTTCCAGACTCATGGCTATGTTCCGCATGGCAGTGGTGCTGGAAATCTAATTGGTAGATAAGTGGAAATTTCCTTTACTACTCTATCAACTCTTCAAGTGAGATACCGTATATAAAAGAGCTCTAAACATTATAAAGCTGTACAAAACAGTATTCATTATTACCACTATAACTAGTATGATTCCAAACTTAACAAAGAAAAGGGTACAAACTGAGCTCTAAAGCTTCACTTTTATTTGATAAAATAATCACTGCATATGCTTAAATTTTCTTACTGTAAGAACAAGTGAAACATGTACATTTATACCATGGAAGATGTGCACATATAAGTGCATACAATAAACCCAGAGGCATTTAAACAATTTGAATATTCTAACATATGAAATACTAGTACCTGCTATATTTTAAACCTTTCACATGCTGCTTGCATTTTAACAAGAGAATAGCTGCCTCTTCTTATGTGAATTTTAATATAGTCAATAGGATCATTTGAGTTTCGGAAGCATCTTATTTTATAAGCCAAAAAACAAATGAAATAATAGTTCTTTTTCCATTGTTTCAACAACTACTCTTATCTGTTACATCCAGACTTAGGGAGAGAACTCTTCCTCTCCTATCCAAGTGTTTCTGCACAATGAACGGGGCATTGGCTTCACTGAAGGCCTATTGATGCCGACAGTTGACAGAACCCTTCAGAGAGAAAGCAGAAACCGCCCTCTGGCCTGCTTGTCCCAACCAGGTCCTTGAACTTAATCACACTAACATTGCAATCAGTTGGCAAGACACTGTTCCAAGAGCAAACGTCCATAATCTAAAATTTTTTTAATTAAAAAAACCCAACAAATTAAAGGAAATTTCAGTACTTCTTTGGTTCTCTAACATTCTTATTTCATGAGGAAGCACACACTAACTAAAGTTGGCACAATTTCTTGATGCTACTGAGAATTTTATCACTTCTTAAATACATCCATATTCTATCTCATTCTAAAAGCAATTACTACTAAACTGAGATTGCAGTGTTTTCGTGGTTTGTTAACCTTTATAGTTCCGGATTCTTTTCATAAGGAGACCTATGTAAGTCCTAGGTCTTGCTTACCTACCCCAGCTTTTAAAATAAAAGAATGTCCCTGAAGGCCTCCATTTCCATTAAAACTTGCTAGGATTCTTAGCAGTTATATCACAGGAAGAAGTAGGCTTCAGCTGTCTTAGGTATAATTCACCAAGTTTTTTGTTCATATTTAAGTTTGAGTCTGTTTTATTTTTTAATCAAACTTTTCTTTCTCTTGATCTCACCATCATCTCCACTGTGTAGTTTTGCTATGCATGAGAGCAGAGACCACACCATAAAGTAAAAGCTCTAACCGTTGCCACTAACAGGCGAAAAAAATAATCATAACCAAAGACAATAACAGTTTACTGCAACTCACACAATCTCTGTCTCCAACCATATAAGGGACTGTCCTATAATTCATTTTATTTTTTTCAGAGACCTTCTTAATATATTTCACAGGCTATATCTCAAAATATAGGGATCCGCAATATAAAAAATAAGGCTGAGAATCTGTGAATTAAATATCTAAAACCCTTAGGATACCTTTATTACCTAATGTAACCTTGACCTGACTTCTCAGTCTAAGACACTTGCACTAGAAATTAAGACTGTGTTAAAGCCACTTAACAGGTTTCTTTACCTCTTGCCTCTTCTCATTAAATATGTCTTGCCCCAAACCAAAAAGTCATCTCTCTAGAAAAAAATCTGAAAGTTTCATTGTTTTGCTTCAAAGCCTCTTCACACAGCTTCCAAGTTATGTTCTGCAGAAAGATCAAACTTATTAGCCTCATATACAACCAGATCCCTTACTCTGTGATCCAGGATAACTACTTTTAAAATCTCATCTGCCACTAAACCACTCAACTTCCCAATTTCCCTCCTGCAATACCGACCTCACCAAATCAGAGCATTTACCAAAGGCATCAAGAACTTGACCCCTCTTGATTGTTTACTTTACTCCCTCTGCCTGAATAGTCCTCTCTTTCTGATCTAGGTCCCTACTTAAATAGCACTTTCTCTATGAAACTTCCCAATTCTCCCTCTCCCAGAGTGTGATGAAAATTCCTCTTTATTTAAATAGGTCCTTGATCAAAGCCTTATTTTAGCACTTCTCACATTGTATTACTTAAAAAAGAAAATCCCATGTGCCTCTCTTTATAATTTCTTAACTCTTCATAGGGAGGGACTGTCTTATCTCTGAATGCAGGGCCTAGTACATAGCAGAGACTCACTTAGTACTTACTAACTAAATAGATAAAGGAGTATTGAGTGATATCTTCTTTCTCCAGCAGTGACTGAAAGTTAATACTTCTGACTAAGGTAGTAGGGATGTGGAGGAGATCTGGCCAAGGTGACTTTCCCAGATCAATGGGTGAGGCAGATGATGCAGATGATCTGATTACCGATAGGTAGGCTTCCTTTTTCCTACCTAATTCCATTGCTCAATTAAAAAGAAAACTAACTACTGCCATGACGGAGCTATACTGGTAAAGAGGGAGACAGCTTTCATTTTATTTACTCCTAACTGTGATATAAATCACAGGAGACTATGAGGCCCTTGGCTATGTAACAGCATTATGGGTTATGCAAATAATTTAACCTCTCTGGGATGTAACTGAAAAACAGGACTATTAATGCCTTGATGGTCACAAGGCTACTGGGCCAGACTACATTGAGGTACTTTTCAATTCTAAGATCTATGATTCTATTCATCCATCTATTCATCCATCTATTCATCCATCTATTCATCCATCCATCCATCCATCCATCCATCCATGCATCCATCATCCATCCATCCATGAATGCTTGAGATCTCTTACGGCTCTAATATCTACAATCTACAGATACAGAAGTTGGATTCACAGAAAATGTAAGAAGTCCCAAATATTCTGCAAGAATTTAGTGTCAGAAAGAATGACTTGAGGGATGTGCAGAAAAGCAAATAAGAAACTCATGAAACAGTTGGTATTTGCTCTTCATGTTTTGCGTTTAGTTAGGGATGTCACATTTAACTGAAAAGGGGCCAAACAGGCTGACAGATAAGTAATTTTAAAATATTTGGAAATTAGACAGGATGAATGAAATTCTAAATTATATTTGAGAACTGTCTGTAGTGAAAGCATGCCAACAATAGTGATATTCTTGCACACTTAGGTATTTGTTATATTTGTTCAGAAAAAAAGGAGACCAAACATCTAAAGAAATACATAGCCTTGACACGTCAATGGTAATTTCAGAGTCTACCTTTGTTTTTGTTGCATGGGTTGTTGCCTCATAGCCATATACTGCATGTCTTCTTGCAGGCGATTAAGAGGGGAATCTGGCTTGACACGAATCCCGTAATAATGGTACTTTGAGTTTCCTCTTCATAAAAGAATAACAAACATTAGAAACACAAAAAGTCAGTCAAACCAATATTCATCACATAGGGCGTTCATGTAACTTCACTTTTGGAAATATATATATATATATAAAAGCAACATATTGATGTATATATTTATGATTATACGTTCTGGATACTTACACATTTTTATAGGGGCCACATTTGAAAAATCAAAACATCATTATGAATCAATCAGCTCAAGGCCCTAAGAAACATTTCTCCTTATAAACATTCTCTTAAATATTAGTCAAATAGTCAACTTATTCCATTTAAGTTACATTTTATTTTCAAATTTATATTTTAAATTTAACTTAGAAGGGTTAGTGGATGGGAAAAATGCTGGCCAACAAAAATTCATTAACAGCATAAAGGGTTGCACACTAAATAAGAATTTACTATAAAAAGGTTACACAGAAACAAAAGAAAAAATTTCTTAATTCTTATGTCTTAGCTAGGCGTTAAGTTCTACATTTTTGAAGTTCTATTAGTACAGGGATAATGAAGGTAACTTCATTGATACAAGATGTTGTGGTGAAGTCTGTTACATTTAATATTTTGAAATCTAAAAAGAAGCATGCATTAACTCTGCACATTTTGAAACATTTTTATTAGTCTGTTCTTTTGGATTCATATTAGTTTGTAGACTGAATAAGATGTGTCACAACATACATGAGGAAATTTCTCTGTGAAAATGGCTAATTTCCAACTGGAATAAAAATGTCACAATTTCCCCATGTTCGTGAGAAAGACCATGTTTGCTATTAGAAATGACAAATTTTGCTCAATGAAATTTGTAATTCTTGCAAAAATAATTTTAAATATGTAAATTTTTACAAAGAGAAAATAGTTTTCACAAGTTTATATACAGCAAGACATCAGTGCTCTTTTCAATTTTTTCTTTCATTTACAAAAAGAAATGTAAGGGGACTGTAGATTAAATATTGTATATAAAGTAGAACAGAATTTTACTTCCAAGATTAAAGAACATATAGTAGGTGAACACTATAATTTGAAAAGACATTAAAATTTTGTTATATAAATAATATTGCTAGTTTAAAAAAAATGTAGGGCATCTGAATACCTACACAGTTTCAGCAAAATAAACCAGTATGAAATCCTACTGCCTCTAAAGAAAGGCTTTCCACTTGCAGATATTAGATCTTGTCTCTAAAATCCACTGCAGAATACGTGTAGAGCAAAAAACAAAACCAAATAATAACACAAACCTGATTACTAGTGTTCTCTGGTACAAAGTGGAGAACGATATGGAGTACTGGCAGGGGTGGGAAGCCAGGGGACATAGCCAAATGACAAAGCCAGAGTAAAAGGGTATCTCTCTTGTGAGACCACAAAACAGATGGAGTGTCTAGTTTCTTTTCAGTTTCTTACAATCAGCATTTTGGTTGGGTTGGTGGAGAGGTGGTTCTTTCTAGTCCATAGGCAATGAGGGAGATCAGCATGTCCCATGGTCTTTGATTACACTTAACTTGAAAATGGGATCTACCATTGATTTGCCTTTGCTTAGAAACACGGTGATTTTATTTACTTTTTACTTAATTCCAAAACTTGAGAAAAGGTCTGGTTCTGGTTTGAATGACTTCACCAGCTAATTTTACTAATGGATAAATAACAGTCCTGCTTATAGTTTACTTTTTTTTAAAAAAAGCATCTGAGTTAAATTGTCTCATGATTTATACTGATTTTCTTTCTGTTCCCTGGGTTAGAAAGTGAATGCTAATATAGTTTTCATGGTACAAAGACTCTGCGGTGGTACTTCGACCCCTACCATAGGCCATTTTTCTATATTGGAGCTCTGCTATCTTCATAACATAGCAGTTGTTGTTTAAACCTTCCCCACAGGATCTCTTTTCTCCTCATTCGTCTAGGCTTTGCTTTCCATCCCTAATTACAAACGCTGTGTACGATTTTAAAACATAATTGTTATACAGTGAGGGGGAGGGGAAAGAAGAACACCGGAAAGTAAAACCTGCGGTACTGCGATATGTACTTACAGAGCATGGATTCTACTCATTCACAGACCCAAACAACCCCAATTTTGTGTTTTCTATTTTAAAGACCTGTTTCAAGGTTTGAATGGAGCGTAAAAATAGGAGCCATTGAAATCCCTTTTATTAACAAAAGCAGCACAATAATACAGCTATTAGAATGTTGAATAAAGCCCAGAGTTTCAAAATATTGGCAAGGTATACATAACTACTGAGCCATCAGCTAGGAGACAGCAGGTTAGGCCCCAAATAATGATTTTCGTGGTTCTGGGGGTAAAAAAGTACTCCAGAAAACAGAAAACTTTTTTTTTTCAAGGGATTGAAAGCTAATAGGTAGAAAAAATTACATTCATGAGAGAACTAAACCTCCAGCAATCTGAAAGCTATATAATCATTTGAAATGCAACAGAATGAAATAATTCACACTTTGAAAAGATACAGACCTTGTAAATCTCATAAAACTGACATACTCTTCTTTTCAGCATAAATTATAAACAATGAGGTCAATTACTAAGGCTCTGTTTATTTTGTTAAGAATATTAAAAACCATTTACTAGAATACTATGAACCTGTGACTTACAACTAATTAAAGGTATACCACCTAATGTCAATAACTATAGCATCTACATTTTTAGACTTTTTGATATGGATTTCTGTAAGATTTAGGAAATCAAAAGCATCCATATCTTTCTGTCAGCTATATAAAATATTTATGTTTTTATAATTTGTAAAAATTATAGAAAAGTAAAAATGAAGTTACACAGTTCTAAGTACTATTTTCATCATATTTTGACTAGTAAAAACTTATTATCTATTTCAAAAGGAAATAAACATAGAAACTAAGAGTTTTCTTCACCTTATTGGCTTCCATGCAATGAAACTGTACTATATTTTTACTTCTATACATGTAGGATTTCATAATGACAAGTTTAAAAAGAGGTAAATGGGACCATACAATTGTTGAAAACACCCATATTTTTTCAAGTTCACCAAATGATTTGAAATGAAATGAAATGAAATGAAAAAACCTCAGTTTTCATTTCTTATTCCATTCAAATTGAACAGACATATCAATTTAATTTTGGAAGAATCAAGATATGTAGTTTTCCATTGACTATGTTACTTTACTCAACGTCTTTAGTGTAGTTATTTTCAAAAAGAGAAGATAGTGATACATATTTTTAAAACATCATATGTAAATCTTGCATTAACAAGTTGGTCTGCTCATGCCTATGTGATCTGAGAATCAGCTCTTCTCAAAGCTTTGCTCAGTTGATGTCCAGGACATAGCATCATTCTGGTTTGGTGGTACTCAGTGAATAATGACCTTTCTCTTTCCTGAGGGATCTTATAAACTGAGCTAATTTTGTATTTGTTCTTTATGTAATCTGTAATCAAGTATTTTGGCTCAAACAATATACTGAACTGATTTAGTTTGCAAAATAGAGATTAATTTATGATCTTAGTTTTCAGTACTAACCTAGTTCCTAATCTCCTGGTTCGTAGCCCCATAAAAATTGACCTTATTAGTTTTCCAAAAGAAGCAGCATTGACTGGGTCCAGCTTGTGTTCCTGACAGTGTCGCAGGTAGTGATTGTAGAGAGTGCTTCGAGGAAGGCTCACTCCTTCTGCTGTCTCATAATTGTCCAACAGCCACTGGAGCTAGTGTAATAAGACAGAGTAAACACAGAGAAACCATATAATTGACCAGAATGTCTACAAGACAAAATATAATATCTGCAACTACAATATACAGAAATACTTCAAAGATCTTAATCAAGCCTTGTAACAGGGGAAGCTGTTATAATTGAGAGACCAGTATAATCTGACTTTGAAAACGCTCAGAAACAAACAACTGCACATCCCTTATGACCTCAGACCATTTCCATTACTACATACTTTCAAACACATTTAGAGACAAAATAATTTTCCCTGTATTGATTGCTATTTTGGAGACATAAACCTCTTCAGGGAATCAAATAATCCCATTAACGGGTCATAAAAATAATTTATAATTGTTACAGAACAATTTACCACACCTGGCAGCATGATATAATCAATTTTATAATATGTCTTTTGTGTTGGCTTGTTATAACACATGAACAGCAGGTTTCCTTGTATGAGTTTTTATGTTAAGGTTCTAGTCATTTTCATAAAATTCTAATTTACTTACACAGGATAATATAATAATGATATTAATTACTGGGATAAATTCTGCAAAAAGAAGAGTCAGTCATTTCTTTCTCAGAAGGAAAGAAACTCACTAGACATAGGTTAAAAAACAAAAATTATATGTAATGAAAAGACATCGTTTATTATAATCATTTGAAGTTTTCTATCTCAAAGCTATGTTTTTTAAAAATAATTTTGGAAGACACACTACAACTGTAGTTGGTAAAGCAGTATTTTCTCAGCCTATAGTTCACATTTTAAAGTTTTATGTTGTTCTGTGCATACTTTAAAAAAATAACCTTTAAAGTACTGAATGAACAATAAATTTTTAGAAAATCTAACCTAGGTATATATTGCTGAGTCTTAAAACTAGCAAAATTAAATTATTAATTTGTTCATTTATTTATTTACAAAAGGAGAGCTAAAATAGATAAAAATGACCTTTAAGGTCACATATTATCTCTGCTTCAGTCTGGTTTCCAACACACATTTCCTGATTACTCACATACTAGTTATTTTCACAAAAGCAGCAAATATTTCACATTACTTGTTTTAACAAAATTTCCATGCCATACATAAGAGTTGTGATAAAGGGTTGACATTTTACATGCAATTCAAGTTAAATGTAAGTTATAGAAGCCAAAGAATTATATACACACACACACACACACACACACACACATATATATATTTAAATTAGTTTATTGGGGTGACAATTATTAGTAAAGTTACATAGGTTTCAGGTGTACAATTCTGTAATACATTATCTATATATCACATTGTGTGTTCACCACCCAGCATCAGTTCTCCTTTCATCACCATATGTTTGATCCCTTTTACCCTCATCTACCACCTCCCTCCGCCCCTACCCTCTGGTAACTTCTGAACTATTATCTGTGTCTATGAGTTTTTGTTTCTTTGTTTGTCTTGTTCCCTTGTTGCTTTCAGTTTTATATCCCACATATCAGTTCTTTTATTAAGCATGAACTATGAGCCAGGTAATGTGCTCCGCACCTAGTGATGCAAAATTGAATGTGATCTCAGCCCTGTCCTCTAGGAATTTACAATCTTATCCTAAAAAAGATAATACGGATACTCAAATAAATTAAAGCATTTCTCCATTTTGCTTACATATTTTAAGATTTGTGATCAAACTCAGAACCTGAACTTTCAGACTCTTATGAAAATTCATTAAAAATATTTTCAGGGTTATTGCCTTTAGCTGTGATAACTGAAGTTTCTAAAACCATTATAATTTTAAATATTCCTACATTAAATCCATACTGATATTGGCTTAGAAAATATGGCCACTAAACTTACAAGACAGAGCAGAATACTTTTAAAAATAAAATTCATATTCTGGTTAGGGAGACTGCAATTCTATGAACCACATATGCATATGAATATGTACATTTAAACATGCTTATTGCCTCGATAACGTATACAACTTTACCCTACACGATTTTTAAAAGAGTATACAAAATAAATATTCATTTTTATAATGACAAAATAAATTACAGTCAAAAGAATTCTTTTGCTATGAATCATCTGTAACCTGTGAGTTAACAAGTTTCCAGAGGCACTCAAACATGATTTCTAGGTATTCTAAAGGACACAGAATGACAAATTCATTTACTGTAAAAGAGAAGAGGTAAACTGACTGGAAAATCAAGTTTTTAAGGCTCAGACTAGTATGCTGGCTGCAACAGTGGGTCAGGATGTCTCTTCAGTGTTTGCTTTTAAATGTTAAGACTTTGTTGATTATAAATGCAACTGACAGAGATCACACACAAAACGTGGGGATCAAACTGCCTCACATATTTCATGCATGTGCCTCACTCGGTACCAAGACTGGGATGGGAAAGCATCGTTTCCTCACTTGAACAGAGTTAGAGCTTCTCCAGTGCACCATACTGCACACGAGGGCTGGCTCCTGTTTATATTCGAGATAGAGTCTCCTACTCGTATTGTTAATAGATTAAGAACATCGAATCATAGAATATAGCAATATTCTTTGAGAAAGTCAATTCCTTGAGATCAAGGCATATGAAGGAAACACTAAGAAACAAAATCCCCAGAAAGGCAAACATATGAAAACTGTTAAAATTTTTTGAAAAACAGTAATATTTTATATTTGAACTAATGAAGTACCCACATCCACAAGCATGAAACCCACATATGTATATGTTAAAAATTCTAAAGATATGTTTTTTATATATCTATGTATCCTAATATCGCAATGTATATTGTCGAAGTCCAAATAGCATGATTTCTTACAAAATAATGAATAAAAATTAAACATTTCTTCCTTGGCTAATGAAAAAAAAATCAATTTTATAACATGAACTTTATAACCAAATGTATATAATTAAAATAGATCTGATGTAAAATACTTTTAATAAGATACAAGGCAAATGAAAATAATGTTTAATTAACTAGATACAAATGGAAATTTTCTGCGAACTGCCTGAGCTATTCACTAGTCTTCTTTTAATGTTTAATTACTTAAAAGTATATAAAAATGTCTAAAAATGAGTTAACTAATTCCTTGTGATCAAGAAAATTATCTTGTAGACAAGAAAATTTATAAAAGAATTTGAAAAAGCAAATCCAATAATAAAATATTTGAAGGATTTTATCATAAATTGCTTTTTATAAAACTGAAAACTAGCAAATATTAAAGTTCAATATAAAATATTTTGAATCCAGAGGTATGTTTACATATATAAAAGTTAATCACGCCATTCTTAACTAAGAAAACTTTTCACAGAAATAGTGAGATAGTTACAAGTTGGCTTAAAATACACAGAAGCCTAAATGATATTGGTCAAGTCCCAAATGAATAATTTAGAAAAAAAAAGCTTTTATTGGATTAGCTACATGGTCCTCTGAAATGGCTAAACCCGTCAAATCATCTGGACTGTTCTGCAAACTGTTCCTATTATATGGTTTTATATTTTTAAAGATTCTTTATTTCTATACTACTTTTTTAAAAATCTGAGCTTATTTTACTATATATGTACATGAGTACAATATTTGTACATATATATTTATATATGTGTATATAATGTGTGTGTGTGTGTGTGTGTGTGTGTGTGTAATAATCATTAGTTGGTTGAAAAATTTCACAAGAGTGGGTATTCTGGTGACTATTACTTTTACAATATCAAAGCTATATTTTGTTCCCTACCCCTTGTTCACAGGAGAAGGAACTTTTACTCCTTGCCAAAAGCCTGGAGATCACTTTGGAAGAGCAGAAGGAGGTCAAGTAAAGGTAAAAGGCCTGAAGAATGGAGGTGGCTCTGCTGCGGCCATAACTGTTCCAGTGAGGACGCACCAGCAGACATACAAGGGTAGCACTCCTAGGAACTCACTGTGGAACTGGAAATGGGCTTAGGACCTCCCAGATAAGACTTTTGAGATTTAGCTGGGGATTACAATCTGTATTCTACATGCCAGAAATTAACCTTCAAGTTCTGACACAGTGATGAAATTGTAAATCACACATTTGGGCCTAAAACATAGTATAAAAAAGGATAAATTTTATTATAAGAGAAACTTGGAAGTTCAGTATAATCTAAAGACAAACACTCCACGCACCACTTGGAAGTGAATGCTAAAGACATATTTTTCCCTTGGGTTTGTTTTTAATAAAATGTATTTTGACACTACAATTCAATACCTTTAACATTAAGTAATTTAGAACTATACTATTACTATTTCTTTTATTCTTTTATAAAATATCTTATAAAATATTTGTTTACACTTGTGATTTTAAAAGCCCATAAAATACCATAGGAACTTTTAACCTTTATCTTTAAAAGCTGATTATTCTACTAATGAACTAACAAATTCCTGTAGGGGTGAAACGAAGATAATTGCATCTTTCAACCTTTGCATTTAATCTATATTAATCAGGACAGATTAAGGAAGATGAAAAGCTCCTATTTTTCCCAAAGGGAAATACTGATTGACAAATTAAAAAAAAATACATATTGCATTCCCCAATTAACATCTAAATGTAACATTTGGCATTTTTTCCCAGGTGGATTATTATCCATTAGGATTCATTTTAAGTTCAGTACACTGATGATATGCATTTTGACAAGTCTTATTTTTGTCATAACTTATATTTATAATACAGCAAAGTCAAGGGAGAGTGAGTATAACACAAGGTTTTGCTTTGAGCTCAATATATTTCAGTAGCTAAAACCAGCAAAAACAATGAAACAATTATTTGCTAGATTGTTAAAAGTGTATAAAATAAATGGCAAAAGCTTTTTATACACTTTAGATGGGATTTTAAAAAAATGCACAAGCTGAGGAACATTATGTGAAAATTGGGAACAATTAACTTAAGAACATTTCTGCATTTAAATTACAATCTAAAATATCACAAATTGGATATAATATAACCATTAAATGCCAATTTATTTTAATTACAACAGAGAATGAGTATAAAGTAAGCTTAAGTCTTCAATGAAGAGAATTACATATAGTCTAATTTGATTTAGGCAGACTATACATCATTTACCTGTAGCATCTTCACATACAAAAAAATACAAAAATGAAACATTTAAAATAAAAATTATGATACTAATACACTAAACTATGTAAAGTTAAAAGTACGATTCTAAAAACATGGAGCTGAATGACATCACCTTTGGATATAATTTTTTAAAAATATTAGATTGGCTGGAGAAAAAAAAGTTGTCTACTCTTAAACTAAAGGTTGCACATTGGAAAATGCTACAGTGACCATATATCCTTTCGCTCAAGTGGTCTGCAGAAAGAAGACCACTCTTTACCAACAATATTCACACTTCCACCTACTGAAGCATACTGAATAACAAAATAATGCACACACGAGTCCCCAAATAAATGTACACATAATTGGTAAAGATACTTAGAATACTGAAGGTAAGATAAGGCCTGTTCTCTTCTATTACTTGCTTCTTACATTCATTCATTTAGCAAAATTTAGTGAGCATCTACTATGTACCAGGCACTCTTCTAGGCACCAAGGATGCATCGGTGGACAAAACATATACCATTTTTGCACTCTTGGAACTTTCACTTGTCAATTAATATTTGTTTGCCTATAAGATGGTACTACTGAAATAACTGCCATTATGTTAATATCATTAATAGAATACAACACGGCATTCAGTGGAACTGTACTCAGTCATAGGTGGGACACTAAAAAGAGTACAAAATAGACAAGTTATACATGTATTCACCATGGATAATAACAACATGATAATTATAAAAATAGAACATTGGTACCAAAGACTCCAAACAATACGCTGAAAAGGGGATGCCAAATTTAATACCCCATTCCATTGTCTAGTGTGTAAAAAGGTGAAAAACAAAGAAATCAAGTTGTATTCTACCAAAAGCGGATTGTTTGTGTAATTTAACCTGAATGAGAGTTTTCTGAACTACTGTGAATAATCAAATATGTAAAGAGAAAACAGAAAATCTGTTCTAGTCCATATTTCAAACTAAAATGACAACAGACTTGGAGCTCAAAAATCATGATTAAGACCCTTCTTTAGAAACGTGAATATGGGACACAAATAATTGACAATTTCTCCTAACTTTCTGCCCAATGAAATTGAACCTTTGTAGAAAATGATAAATCAGAGAACTATTATCACAAGTTCAATTCATGTCCACTTCAAAGAATCCCACAAACCTCAAATAATTCTATATTTTGTCCTATGCAGTGAGTGATAAAGGAGACATAATTTATTGACATATAAAATACTAACAATATTTCATTTTAAAACCTGTTTACTAAAATTTTTCTACACAACTGAAAATCACCAATTAGGTTAATAAAATTTACAATACCCTTAGCAGGTGGTTTTCAACGAGAATACATGCAGTAGTTTATTCCAGTTGTTTAGTTAAATAACAAGGATTAGGAGCATCACTAATTTTCCAAGAACAGAAAGGCAACAGGATCTTTTGTGCTCAGGGAGAAAGGAATCTGACTGATGAACAGAAGCATGGATCTTCTCTACACTCTTTACATACTATTTGTAGAATCATTTGTATTTCAAAAAGGCTTGGCTATAAATGTGTTTTTAAATAAATTTAACTGTACCTCAGAGGTGTAATAAAAATGAATCAGGACTTCTAGAGAAAGATTATCACTGCATACACCCACTCTTTCTATACATTGAAATGCCTCTGGCAGTTATAAACAGTATGGAAGATTTGCCACAGCTATGTAACAAAAAAATATGAAGTCATGAGTAACAAACAGTTATTTGTTGTTTATGCAGCTAAATTCACACATTCATTAACACCATATATTACCTCATGAACTTTATAAGAGACTAATGATTTCAAAAAAACCTAACATATTTGAAAAGTTTCAAACAAATCAACAAAAGAATATACAAAAAATTCTTGTTATTGTTCATGAACATACTAATTAAGATGGGTAATTCAAGTTAAAATTAGACTTACCACATATTTTCCTAAACTATATATCTCAAATGAAAATAAAATGCTAATTGAATATCAAAGCACAACTTCTTAGATGTCTGAAAGTTCAAAAAAAGGTAACTGGAAACTTCAGGGATTTTTTTTCTTAAGTCCCTGAATATTTTGACTAAAAATAAACAACAGTTTCACTTGCCATTTTCAAAATACAGTACCAGTTAGTCATGACCCCCTCCCACAAACATAAACCCTGATAATATACAGTAAGTCAGCAATTACACACAACCACAGACTCATGCTAACACAACGCGGATATACTTATGAAAACATATAAAAGAGTGACACATTGCATACAAATTTTCAGAGAGGAAAAAAAAAATCACATTCCTTAAAGTGTTTCAAAAAGAAGGGCCAAAATATGTTATTTTAAAATTTGTATGTATCATTTTCACCAAAATTGCAGAGGCATTCTCTCCAAGTTGACAAACCAGTTTTTATTTGCCATGATACTGCCCCTTGAAAAATAAACAAGACAAAATACTTCATCTAAAAACAAATGTATACAAAAACAGTATTTAGTGGTATGTTGGAATATAAATTCAAATGTCTTAAAATTCAAATCTTTAAAAAGCATAGTGAAACATTTTCTATGAGACAAAGGCTTTCAGTTTATTGAAAAAAAATGATATTTCATTTCATTTGGATAATCCAATTTTCAATTCTTTTCAGACACAAAATATAGGGAAGAATTTTTTAAAATTGTAATAATTTATCTCTAAATTTAAGAATGTACATAGTATCGTTGGGAGGGAAAACTAATTCTTACTATATTGCGAATGATATAAATTTAGCAGATCTATCTAAAATATATTTAATTCATAGGTCTATTTACTTTTCCCCATATATTCAGAAACCATGGCAACAAAACAATTTTTAATCCGCATTTTCATTGGTTCCCCATAATTTGAACATTCGATGAAAATGTTTAGTTCCACAAAACTGTCATCACTCTTCTTACACTTACCAGTGTTATAGTGATGTTGCATCTGATAACAGTTAAAATCTTTAAGAAATAGCAACAGTATTCCTGTTTTATCTCAATTACTGGCAATTTATGGCTTATCTATAGCCTCACTTCTTTTGGCTCAGTTTCCTTTTTCTTTGGGTCTTAGGCCCAACATAGCTGTTTCCTACACATCTTATGTAGTCTTACTGAAAAATGAATCATTTTCAAACAGCTTACCATTGGGTTTGGCATTAATAATCTTTTTTCTACTTAAGGAATATTACTATACATAAAACTAGACAACCATTTCTCTGTCTCAGACATAGAGATGCAGATTATAAGTATTTGCTTCATAGTAAATAAATTTCAAACTAGAAATTTCTAAATGTTTAAAAATTCCCATCAATGACTCTTTCAAATAAACAGCAGCTTTTTACTAACTTAAAAATGTTATATTTGTACCAAAACAGTACAAACACCAAGTAAAGCAGTACACTGGGGCTCTGTTTCAGATATTCCACTGTACAAAATTGCCATTAAGTGATACAGAGATCATAAAGGGCTGAGAAAGGAAGGTTAAGAAGCAAAATAAATCAGTAAATAAATAAAACAAGCATTGAGAAGCAAGCAACACATGCAGAACAAGCAAGAGATTAGTTTACATGAAGAGGCAACTTACATGGCTGTTGAGAAGAGAGCTTCTGTGAGTGGACAGACCGTCAGACTTTTGCAGCGTCTCAATCGCCATTTCAATCTGATAATAGATGTCATTAAAAAAAAAAGGGCTCAAGACAAGATAGTAATAAAAGGCTCACCAGAGAATTTTTGATAGATTTTTTTAAGTCTAACTTCTTCTTGAATGGTGGCTAATGACTAGCTCTCACTAAATGTGTATGTCCCCCTCATCCGCCCACCCCCAGAGAATAAAATAAAAATATGCACAGTAATAATAAGCCCAATCATGAAATTAAACATTTTTTTTTAACATTCTCTAATTATAATCAGAATGGAGACCTGAGGAGCAGGAACCCCGGTGGAATTTTCTAGTTATGAGAAAAAATTCTTGACTTTCATATTTCATAGTTCAAGATGTGGGATAGTAACCACTCTCTAAATACTCTCCCACCCAAAGAGTATTCAAAATTTGTTCTATTCTGTCAGGAAAGAAAAATTATATTGCAGATTTTGTGTTTAACATGTATTACATTTTAATGCAAATGTGTAGACAGCTTCATTAATGTTCAAAAACTACTTTCTTAACCCTGTATTAAAATTTGTAAGTGGACAGTCATTAGTATGGACAAACATTAAGATGTAATCATGGCCCCTACATTATGTTTTAGGACATGGTGGTGAGGAAGAGCTATTAGAAATGACAGCAGAAATGGAATGTAGAAGAAAAAAATAATTCAGAGCCAACAAAGGGACAACCACAGAAATAGTCTTATTCCATGTAATTTCAGCATACCATCAGTAATCGTTAATACCTTAATTAAGTAGCAGGTGCCAATATATGAGATGTGCTCAATAACCTCATATTTAAAGATCCCTATGAGCTCCTACTATAGCTTGTAATATAAAAACAGGTTCTGAATACACTGTATTTGGTGATTAGGTTACATTAACAATATTAACTAAAGTTAAATAAAAAATCATATTATGTAATTTAAGAGAGAAAATCGATTTCATTATTTTTTATTTTTACCATCTGATCAAATCAATACTGTAACTCAGTATAAGCAGTTATAAAAATATTTCATGCTTTAAAACATAGTTAACTTACTTATACATTGGTTATGGAAATTAATAACGCCTTGAAATTTTAACAGATTGCCTCCTCCCACCAAAAAGAAAAAAAAAAGAGAAGAAAAAAAGGAAGAGTAGAAAATGGATGGCACTATCCACAGCAAAGTCTTTTTTTGTTTTTTTCTATCAAGTTTCCAATTCCTTTGTGGTGCAATACTTTATACACAGATGTTCAGTCTCAATTATACATAATTTTCTTCTAAACAACTTGGGAATTAATAGTTTTAATTTTATTTTATATTATTTTCCCAAGTTACTAGTTCCTCTTCTCTACAGTTAATAAAATGTAATACTGTGGAGAATGTTAGGTTCAAAATTATAGAAAAAGTATTCTTGAAATAGCTATTAATTAACTCGTAAGATGATATAATACAATTTAATCTACTGTTAACTTATTTTTAGATCACAAAATTACCTAAACTGGCTTCTAAGACATTCTTGCTGCCAGATGGGATATTAATGCAGTTTATCATTATACTTGAAAATAAACTGAAGAAAGTGATATTGCACAATCGAAACAAGATACATTACAGAAAGAATAATGTAAATGTAATGAGTAAACAAACATTTACCAAAATGTTAAACAGTAAAACTATAAAGGACCTCGGTATTACATCTCTTAAAATGGTAACAATAAGTGCTCTTGCTTTTAAAGAGAAAATATAGCAAAAAACAGCTGAAATGACTTTCAATCTCTTCTAGGAATAATTTGCTCAAAACTTAAATTTGCCAAAATATCTACATTTTCATTAAAGTTTGAGGGTGGAAAATTTAAGGCTAGATTTTAGTCTGCCAAAAAATAAAATAAAATGATCTGTATGTTGTGGTTTATAGGTTTAGAGGAAAGGTAAGAACTATCAGAAATAGCTAAGTAACACTGAGGGAGAAATTCATATCTGGGTTTATTTATTAATTAACAATCTTATGCCAGATAAAACAGTACTTCTTTTTCTGGAAAATAAGAAAGTTGTCTGGTCTGCTTCTGTCACTAACAGTGGTACTCTACAGTGGCTGCAGATTTCCAGACAACTCCCTAGGGGACCAGATTGTTAGGAAATGGCACTCTCATGTCTGGCAGCTTTTGAAGAGCTCTGAGAGAGGTATAAGGTCCAGTAAGTATCTTGGTCAAACTAGGTTCTCTGGAGATATGCTGACTTACCAGAATTCCCTGGACCTTGAGAATTTGGGGAGTGTCACTCTGTAATAGAGATTTTTAAAATGGGCTATTTCTCGTATCTGTAAGAA
The DNA here is from genome assembly GCF_001890085.2 of Hipposideros armiger. Classification (NCBI taxonomy): domain Eukaryota; kingdom Metazoa; phylum Chordata; class Mammalia; order Chiroptera; family Hipposideridae; genus Hipposideros; species Hipposideros armiger. Next base: position 1,579,898 of record NW_017731445.1, on the reverse strand, counting down.
TCTTCTGCCCCAATTGATTTAAGCCTGTGCTGAATTTGTAGAGGCCAGGGAACAGACAGAGGAAACAAGGAAAGATAGCACAAGCAAGAATTAAACATGCAGTGAAGGAAGATGACCAGCTTCTGAGCAAGCGTGTTGGAGCCTACTTGAAAACTCACAGGCTTCCAAATACCAGTGAATTCACTGAGGCTCATTAATTGGTTCAAAGGGAAGTCAGAACATTTAGTGACCACCTAGGTGATAAGAACTT
>NW_017731445.1:1568860-1575319 GCF_001890085.2 Hipposideros armiger | reverse complement strand
TTCTTGTTAATACAGGTTACTCTGTTAATCCTACCAGTTACCACTTTCTTAGAGAAACAGCATTTTTGTTTCTTGGTGAAAAAGCAGTAAATGCTTTAGAGAAACCCAATGAAGAAAATACACTTCAGATTGGCAATTTCCTTCTGGGTAATTTCTCTCCTGAACTCTAAGACTACATTTTGTTTGCATTTGAGATTAAATACATCAGGAATATTTCTACTTGGTAGCTTTTGCTCAGAAAAGGTATCAGAGATTGCTGACATGAGCATGTAGTCACTGCCCTTTACCTGTTACACATGACCGCCTCCTGGTGTATGTTTGTGTGTGTGTGTGGGGAGGGGGGAGTAGGGCGCTTCCTACAGGAAGCACTTCAACCAGGAGCATCAAAGGAAAGAACACTTCACTTTGCATTTAGTCTATATAATTAGTATAACAGGTTTTTTTCAAAGGGTGGTCCTAAAAAATTGTTAGAATCATCTGGGCACTTGTAGAAATGCAAAACAACAAACACACACAAATGGAGAGGCTGCGTCCAGGTCTCTCCTGTATGTATTGCTAATGCTTTGATCTCTTCAATTTGCCCAAAGCACTGCTTTTCAGAATGTACGGTACAACCCATTAGTGGGTCATGATATCAATTATGTGGGTCCTGACAAGCATTTTTTAAAAATTAAAGATGTCAATCAGAGCAGAAAATAATCAGATGTCCTTGCATACAATATGGATAAGTATCGTTTCGTGGAACTTTGGTTTCAGTTATCTGTATATGAATATATATATATATATATTTGTATATGTATATATATGTGTGTGTATATATATATATATATATTTGTATATGTTTATATATGTGTGTGTGTATATATATATATACATACACACACACATTGTCATATATATGCATGTATATAAATGTGTACTCATGAATATATATATATATGTATTTATATATGTATGTATGTATATGAGCACTGGGCTACAATGTAAGGGTATTTCTCATTGTAGGTTGTGGCCCCCAAACTTTGAATGCTCTGTACTAAGCAGTTAAATCAGTTCCGTTCTAGTCATCAGAACCTTCTTCTAAGAATGTACAGGTTTCTCTGGGGCCCAGGGAGGCCCAGTAATGCAGGCAGAAACACCCCCAATGAAGCTAAGGCTCTGAATATGAAACTGTTTTTTAAGTTGTATATTCAAATGATATAGAAATCAATGTGTAAATACGTTACTCCACAGCAATGTTGAAAAGAAGCTTAACTTTAAGGATTCAGGGTAGGCTGTTCTTTTAACTCCTAAAAAAAAATTAAAAATGCCCAGAAAACATACCTAGCCAGCTTTGCTTTTCATCTCTGCTTGAACCAGAAACTATCTAACGACGAAATCTTAATCTTGCACACTGAGCTTTATAGCAAAGAAGTTTTAGGTCTTGTAAATGTTTAACTCTATGAAATCCTTCCTATTCACTGATCATTTTACATCTAGAGAAAAATTTTAAATTATTATGCTTTCAACCTGAAGTTTTGGCCATTGTGTACCACGTGCAGCTATTCTGGAATATTTATGGGGAAAAAGAGACATTTAAATAAGAAACTAGCATAAATTGAATGTGTTCTGACAATACTGGGTTTAAGTTGGTGGATTGAAACCAAGACTGTAGCTTTGGGCTTCCTCTGATCATTCTGTAGAGACCCTGTCCCTCCACGCTCACCAGGACCCTATGTCAGTGTGTGGCAATAAAACTATTTTCTGACATATCAACTGCATAAGCACTCAGGGCAAGAATCACCCTTAGGAATCTGCTGGATTAGGATTAAGTAATAAGATTTAAGGACAAGTTCACATTTTCAAATGTAAAATTTCAAATCTGCCTTTTGCAGATTATTCTGAGTACTAAGAACATTTTCACTTTGTACTTAACTCTACATAATCACTACACCCCTGGGTCCTTCCCCACACCTAATTAAAGGCCCTGGGGGTGGGACCCAGGGATGTGTTTACCCAATGCTCCAGACAAGGCACACTCAAGTTTGAGAAGCACTGCACTAATACATGATCTAAATGTTTTTCTATGCCAAGGTCAGGCTGCATTTATTACTTCAAGAAGAACAGGTAGGGAGATAATGGGCATTTGCTACAATGGGCTAGCTAACCCTATTTAAAGGGTGATTTTTAGGGCTGGCTGAGTGGCGCGTTGGTTAAGAGCTGGCTTGGGATGCCAGCTCTGAGCAGCAGGGCCCCGCTTCGGATCCCACATGAAGGCCAGTGACACTGCCCTCTACAGCTAAGATGGGGAGCAANTGTGTCCAATAAATATTTGTTGAATAGAAGCTTTCAGGGACAGAGTATGAGAGAAAGTCTTAACACCCATAACATGTTATAGAAAATGACGGTGAAAGAGCAGCTAGAGGAACAATGTAAAATCAGGGAAGAAGAGGAAAAAAAAGGCAAATTTTTGATATTATGGAGGATCAATCAGCTCTAATATTCCAAATGGAATACTGATGTCACTCCTACCAATTAGCTCATGGTTTGGTCCTATCATAGTTTCATGGGGGATATATAGATATATATCTAATAGATATATATCTATATAGATATATATCTATATAGATATATATCTATATAGATATATCTATATAGATATATATCCATATATCTATATAGATATATCTATATATCTATATAGATATAGATAGATATATATGGATATGGATAGGGGTGGATGGAGGAATAGCAAACTAGCTAAATATAATATGATAGTGAATTAGGATAAATTTCTACTAGTCCCACTGAGGATATAATTAATTTGTTAAGTTTTCCATTATTATGTATTTGATAATTTGAGCAAATATTTGTTCAAGCGTCTGGGGATTAACCAATCTTGTGAAAAAGATGGCAGTCGTTATTAGAATTTTACACCCAAAATACTGATACCAAAGTGAACTGGTAAGATCATATGCTTCCAGTTTACTGTAGATTATTCAAAACTTAAATTCAGTACTTAGAAAAAATTTGTAAATTCTCCTGAGTAGAAATATATTTAATACTAAATTACATTCCACAGTACCCATAACTGTCATGGTAGAAAATGATGATCAGGTAGAACAGATGGAAAATAGGCACACTGATCCAAAAGATTATTGACCCAAATGTTCGACATAGTCTCATATTTCCTTGAAGGAAATGTTTCTAACCTCAATAAAGATATTATATCACTACAGTTTCATATTATGGAAATATTAAATAGCTGGATTAGAAGCTAGCTAGAATTTAAGTGATTCAAATTTAGGAGGTATGTAGGGATTTTTTCCAATAAAAAATAAAATAAATAAATGAAGCCCTTCTTCCCCTACCCCCAGTATAAAACAACTTACGGGGCTTACTAGTGATGATGGGGGAGATTTCTTTCCATTTCAATAAACACAAAACCCCATTGTATGCAAGGTGCAGTGTTAGCTCTGTGTGTGAGTGAGTGTGTATGTGGAGAGAGATGGCTAGGTGGAGAGAGAGATGGCGATATGGAGGGAGGGAAGGAGGGAGAAAGACAGACAGAAATGTTTGCAAAGATATTCAAAACATAGCCCTGTCAACCAGAAGCTCACAATACACCATGGCCTTGACTAATTGGTAAGAGTGACACCGTAAATCTGAACTTCTCTCTCTTTCTCTCCCCCTACCCTCCACCCTCTCCAAACAAAAATGAATTAAATATTACTAGAATACAGAGGGAGGGAAGGAGAGGAGAATTACTTCTTGCTGGTATGGCTAGAGAGAGAGCATTGGTAAGGTGGCTCTTCAGTAGAGGATCGACAAATGATGTCTGGCATTCTGATTGGGGCAGGTTAGTGAACCTTTTAGGCAGAGCAAACAGAATGAATAAAGGCACAGATAAGACAGCTAATGGAAGTTCAAGGGAGGGGAAGATTGGCTAAAGGGTAAAGTTCCTTTAGGGATAGTTAAGTTAGACAGGCTGCAATTTCTTGGCTGGGATCTTCAATTAGAAAACGAAATATAAATAAAAAGCTTTTAGAAAGGGAACTCATCTGACATGGTAGCACTGTATATATTAACTGGGGCCATGATGTAGGAAGGGAAAAAATCTAGACCTAGGAAAACCACCCTGGAAGCTATGGTATTAGCCCAGGGTTGAGGTGAGAGACTGGTGATGAGGTAGCATGAATATAAACGTATTTGTTCACTGCGGATCTGAAGGTGGGAGGTCTGAGGGAGGGATCCTGGCAGTGCCTTATCTTCACTTGAACACAACAGTCTTTATTCCATCACTGTGTAATTAGAACATTTCAGATACACACATCAAACATATTGACATCAATAGATTCTAAATGTTTTCCTGTTCATTCTCTGCTGCATGATCTTTATTCTAAGAACACTGATCATTCTGTTATTGAAATTTCAACTCTACTGCAAACTATTATAATCAGATTAGCAGAAGGCCTGTGACAACATGAAAAACTAATGCAAGGCCTCAGGGATTATCTTTTTGAGTATTGCTTTCCTCTCTCTCTTTCTCTCTCTTCCCCCCCTCCCTCTTTCCACCTCTCTATCTCTTTATATCTTTTCCTTTATCTTAGGTTCTTCTCATTAAAAAAATGTCCTTTTGCCTTTTTCTATTTAATGGTACAGAGCCAAATAATTTTTACAACTAAAGGATCCATGGTTGTTGTTTTTTACAATTAAAAAGTGGGCATGGTAAATCAACATTTTCCATTACCTACTTAATTAAGTTTCAGACCATGAGTATACCTCAGCTTATTGTTTGAAAAAATCAATTCTCTGGGGGGCTGACTAGTTAGCTCAGTTGGTTCGAGCACGGAGTTGACAGCACCAAGGTTGCCGGTTCGATCCCTGCATAGGCCACTGTGAGCTGCTCTCTCCTTAAAAAGAGTCAACTATGTCTTTGTAAGATGAAAGCAATGTGTAACCAATGACCATGGCTGTTCCCCAATAAAAATTTTTAAAAAATCAATTCTCTGAACAAAGGTATAACACTGAGTTGTATCTCTTACTAAATAATCATCCTAGGGCTGAGTCACTAAATGTGTACACATCCTCTCCGAGACTATCTAATGCTAGAATACATGGTGATTGAGAGTTTAGACTAGTTCATGATGATCCTGGACAAGTGCCTCATAATCAGATAAGCTATGGTAACTCCTGAGATCAGATGGTGGTTACTCCATTTGAGATGAGATGTTTAGCCTGCAAAGATAGGCTTACAGAGCATTAAGTGAGGTTATTGGAGTGGGTGAGGCTTAGAAACTTCCTATGTGAAAGGGCAATTTAGAAATTGATATCCATCCCAGCCACTATGGGCACATGACTTCTTAAAAAAACTTGTCCTTTCTGGAAGGTAAAAGATCCTTAGGAACACATTTATGGACATCTATGCAATTGCCCAAATAGAATATCTTCTATGAGGATAATTAGGACTTTCTCTTAATGTAAATAATGACCAGTCATTCATTACATGCTAATAAGACAGAAGGAAAAAGAACAATTATGTCAACTTATTCATTGTCTTTATAGGTCAAGGCATATTNAAAACATTCATTTATTATATTTATTGAATTTAAACATTGAAGGGAGTTCTTATCTCATGAATGGATCATAGCTCTGATTCCATTTTTTTAAGTGGGTTTTACTTATTACACAGTAACTGTGTACCTATCACACATAAGGTATATACAGGGAATCATGATAAAACATTTATGATATTATAATCTGGCAAGATTGATAGGGTATGTAGTCATATACATGTATAAATGTATAATTAAACAAACAAGTTTGTTTGTGACAAATATAAACGTGTAGTTCAGACATGTAGAAGAAAGTTTCTTTGTTCTTTAACTTTTGGGGGAGTCTTGACCCCCTTGTGAAGATGTGATAAAAACTGTGAAGCCTCTACTTAGAAAAATGTATTTAAGTATACCTACGAAATTTTATACTCATTTTCTCTGAGTTTATAGACTCCCCAAATTCAGAACTCCATGCTTCAAAAGATTGAAAGTTTTCAGTGGGGAGAAGTGGGGGACGGGGCATTCTAGGGAGGCAGAATGGACTCGATAAGGCCGGGGAACAAGAAATCATAGTGTGTGTTTGGTAAATGTCAAGGAGTCCAGTTTGTAGGATGTGACGTGTATAGGAATGGTATGACATGAGGCTGAATAACATGTTGGAATTAGTTATTGGTATGTGGCAGTCAGGGAAGAAGAAATGTCATTAAGGTTTTAAGGGAAGCCTGGGATGTTTGAATAATGTAAGTTTTCAGATAAAGCCAGAAGGGTTTTATTAGGCACAACAGACCATGCCCTGCTAGTTGAAAGGTTAAACCAAATAAGGGCTAAAGTGTGTCCAATAAATATTTGTTGAATAGAAGCTTTCAGGGACAGAGTATGAGAGAAAGTCTTAACACCCATAACATGTTATAGAAAATGACGGTGA
>NW_017731445.1:1564931-1565946 GCF_001890085.2 Hipposideros armiger | reverse complement strand
GGTCTTTGGTGAGTATTTCCTGAAAATTTCAGTTCACAAAAATATTTAGCAAATTTGTTATAAATTTTTAAAGAAACACAGTATAAAAGTTGATTTCAATGGTTTAAACCCCGGGAACATGCATTTAAACAATTTAAATGCCGTGTCCTCAATGTGTTAAAATTTTATGGGTCTAATACTTCTAATACTGACTCAGATGTAACTCACAGACTACAGTGTATTTTAATTTGCCACCAATACATTTCACATTTTATCCGATAACCTGGTCTCCATGAGTGGAATATTAGTGATCCTTTCATTCAAAATTGATAGTAGTTTCAAAGTAGTAAACTAATTTAAAATTTGATTTATAAATGCAAGGATCAAGCCAAAGTTATACAAGAGGTCACCTGGAACATAGCTTATGTCCATATTTACAAATAGAATTTACAACATCATTAAACTTTCCTAATCTAGATTTCACATGAAATAGGATCTAGCCACTCCTGACATGTCACAACATCCCTGTGTTCAGAAATGCTGTTTCAGTATGAAATAGCTAAAAATTAAAATAACTCATTATATTTTGCTTTAGAAATTCAGGGGGCCCCATCAGCTAGGTTCAGGAGAAACTGAAGGCCCATCATTCTGTTTGTCTTAACCTCCTAGTTTATCAAGATTTCTAGGAGTGGAATGTCTTACAGCCTTAACCGTAAAATTACTGTCTCTAGATCTTATCAACTTAAGGCTGGAGCCCTGTGGAACTGACTGACAGCTGAAAGGAATATAGATGAAGTGATTGAGACCACGAGTCAAAGTCCCACTTTATTAAGTGCTTTGAAAATGAGGTCCCAGAACCTTCAGTCAATTTAGGATTAAGTGCAGGAAGCAGAAGATTCATGGGACTCGCTCTGAGGAGTTTCATTTGGGGGTGCAGGTTGGCCTAAGAAAAATGGAACACAGGAAAACAGAAAACGCTAAGATCATAATGGACATACGAGTGTATGCTTCTGCCAAAATAAGGGGAGAAGTATTT
>NW_017731445.1:1562387-1563206 GCF_001890085.2 Hipposideros armiger | reverse complement strand
CTTCTGAATTGTGCAACTTAAGAATATATAACTAATTCATACAAATACATTAATAACAATTTTAAAATAAAACTTATGGCCACTGGTACCACTCCAGCAAAAGGATAAGAAGGCAAAATCATTTTCTGGGGTGCTATACATATTCATCTTCTTACCAAAAACCATTCCCGTATACCAAACCCATAAATAAGTAAACCAAAAATAAAGCAATAAAGGCATCTATAATTCTTAAACAGATTTTTAACTTTCTATAAATTGTATAAGCCAGGCCAAACGTTTACTTATATAGCAGCAGATGGACATTCAAATTTTCCTCCAAGTAACTGAAATAAATTACAATATTTTACATTAATCAAAAGAGGGAGAGTTATGAACAATTTTAGTTTCAACACATTTTCCTTGTGCCCCTTGGTGGGATCTAATTTTAGCAAGAGCCACTTAACGTATATAATTACTAAATGTATATACAGAAAGATGTAAAAATTAGCTTTTATATCACAGTCTCCAGTGATTAATGTAATCTTATTTAGCTAACAGGAAGAAAAAAACCTCCATAAATCACCATCTAATTATAAGAATACAACTGTTATTTTATGGAGGAGTGAGTAAATAAAGCTTCTTAAAGCAAATTGCTAATTATTGTATAGTGTGGTATAAGATAAATTATGTTGTAATGAGCAAAAAATATCACTAACTACAATCATAAATTTTTGCGATTGGAATGTAAATTGTGTCCAGGTTTCAAAATCCTAAAATTTTGTAAATGATATGGTTACACAGAAAAATAGATTAGTGTTTCAAACGAATAAAGACACATAA
>NW_017731445.1:1542567-1561872 GCF_001890085.2 Hipposideros armiger | reverse complement strand
AAAACTGACAACATGTACAATGCATAAGCAAAAATGAAATACTAAAACATGTGTATGTAAAATATATTTTTATTTAAAGTTATAAAACTAAAGTAAATCATATGCTCAAATAAAAATTCTCCATTAATGATTCAGAGATCCTTCTCATATGAGAAGATGATTTTATACTGAATATTATACTAGGTAAGAAAATACTTCAAGTGCTAATCATTTATTTTTCTTAGTATTGGCTTCAGTTTTAACTCATTATCTTTCTTCATAGGCATATTTTGCGAAACTGGTTGGCACAATGGAGTAAACTTATTTTGTGTGGCAGGAAATGATTCCTAATAAATTCATACGCAAGTATTTCTGTATAGGCAGAGGTCAAACATAAGACAGAGTCAAGGCAATTTATTCTGAGAACCAGAGCAGGAATCCTTGCTACCCAGGAACTGAATAAAGGTGCTAGGTTTGTGTTATTTCCAAATACTCAAACTTAACTAGTTTTACATCAACTGAATTAATTGGCTATACATTTCACTTATTATAGGGTCTTAAAGAGCAACCCAACTGACTATTCCCCAGTCCGGAATTCTGGCCACAGTATAGGCTATTTCGACACAGTCAGCTGCATCAGACATATTACAGGTGATAGAAGGACCACTAAACAGCCAGAAGAACTGAACTGATATATAGCACAATCTGGTTCAATGTTTGGAAAGAAATGACTTGAGTCTTGACAACAAGTTGTTAAAGATTGTAATCATATATATTCTTTGTATAGTTCTATAGTGAATGATAAATATATGTGAAAATAAGCAAATTCCTTTTAACGACATAGCACCTACCAGGAGTCTAAACAACCAAAAATCTACAAATTTTCTAACATTTGGCAAGGGGAGGATGGTAGGAAATGTTAAATAGGTTTCATGGCACTTAAATGTTAACTTTACTATAGTAACAGATGCGAAATTGTAAACAGAATTACCACCTTACTGTGAATGAAGCAGATGAAAATCTCAAGCAGAATTGAGAAAGGGATCTAAATTGAATATAAATTTTGGTAATAAATACAAAATAACATAATAAACACTAACAGATGTATATTTAAATACTATACATCTATCATATGCTACTATCATATGTGCTTTGATTAGGGCATGTTATGATTGGTCCATGCAAACGTTATCTTTTTATTTTACTTTTACACTTCTTTTGCTAAAAAAAAAATTATTATAAAAAAGAAAACACACAAACAACATTCTTAAGAAAACCTTAAATATTAATGCTTTTCATAAAGTATAAGTTAATATGGTCGCCGGTTCCATTCATGGCCTGATCTGAGCTGCCGCTGAGCTGCCAAGAGGTGGCAGGATGGCTCAGCTAGAAAAAAAAAGGTATATGGGCCAGCCAGCGGTGCATTGGTTAAGAGTTGGCTTGGGACACCAGCTCTGAGCAGCAGGGCCCCGGTTCGGATCCCACATGAGGACCAGTGACGCTGCGCCCTCTACAGCTAAGATGGTGAACAACAACTCAACCTTGAGCTGGGCTTCCGTGAGTCACCGGCAATGGCATAGGCTGCAGTGAAGCTGCAGTGGGCTGCCATAAGCTACTGTGAGTGGCTGGCAGCTGGTGTGAGCTCCCGTGAGCCACTGTGAGCGGCTGTCCAATGGCCGGCGAGCGACTGCCTCACCCGGGAAGAGCGCAATGATAATACCAACATGGGCCAGAGAAGCAACATCCTCCACAACTAGACTGACGAACAAAAGGACAGCAACTTGTCTGTTCCCCTTTCCCCAGTTCCCCAACACTGTTCCCCTCCCCCAATTCCCCAATAAAATCTTTAAAACAAAAAAAGTATAAATTAATATGTACAATTGATACTATGAATTGGTGGGGTTTTCTTATAGTTTCCTACTATTCACAGTCATTATACTTCAAGTTATTTTAAGTGTTAGTTTCATTTACCAATTAACATAATAGAAATCAAGCATCCATTTTGTGTAATGGATAACTTAAGGAGTAATGCTACTTTTCATACTCTATATGGAAAAAAACCAAACTATAAAATTTACCCTGTTAATGTTTGCACCTGCACTTACTTGACCTGGAATAAGCAGTTTAGTTAACTGAGTGACAGCACTAATAAATTCAGTAAACCCAAATCCAGGTGACAAAGATGTTTTTAACAGGAAGTCAGAAATTAGTGTGAAGGTCAACAGAAATGTCTGGAGAAGGTAAAGTAGGAGAGGGATGCGGGATGAGGGATGGTACTGTCGTGAGAGAGGGTGGATGAAACAAAAATGGGAAAAGGCTCTTTGTCCCCAATTTTTCAGTTTTTCTAAGAACTTGATAAGTGGCAGTTCATTCCCTTCCCAAAGAAAATCACTTTCTGGGTGGCCCTTCTCAAGCGCATTATCAGTTCTGGCACCTATTCTACCTCTTTTCCTTTTATGGTAAAGATACAGTTATTTTTACATCTGGGACATTTTACGATTCCTTTGTAAATATAATTTTAAAGCTGAGAGGAAATTAGGAAATCACTTAATCTAAGTAACACTTTATGGTATTGAGAGGGGAACTGCAGGTAAGAGAGGCTATGTATGATTTAGTTTCTAATCTATAAAAATATACTGGTGTGACTAACAGGTTTAGATATGCTGTACTTAGTGTTATGAAAAGAAAGAGACGAATATACGTAAGAAATGCTTTAAAAACACAAAGAAAAAGTTACAGAAAAGGAATGCTCCACTCAGGACTGCTAGTGACCTGCTCTGATGTTAATAAGAAATAGTGAACTGAAAATAAAGGGCTTCAAAGAATGGATTAGAGAAAAGGTACTAAATGATGAAAGTGTAAACACATGTAATCATTACAAACAGAAAAGTATGTATAAAATACGTACTTACCAAATATATGTTCTATCTTGAAGAAAAATCCATAAAATGAAAAATGTAAAGCTTCTCATATTATTTTTTACTAAATTTGTTTCTTACTCAATTTCATTATAAAAACAAACTATATGTAAGATGATGAAAATTGGGTGCTTGCACTTAATCTGAATCCCCAGCCTCCTTTTACATGAAACACGTAGAAAATCAATTCCATTGCTACTTTAGCTAGCTAGGTAGTTCTAAATGATCACTCATTTATATGCTTAACTGAGGTGAAAATAGAAAGCTCAGGTTACAGAGTTTGATGACATCAAATTTTACACAGCTTTCTATTTCTATGACATCATTTCAAAACATTAAAAATCTTGTGTCAAAATAAATGTATTTATTAAATTATAAAAACTTGAAAACTAAATTTGTGTATTCTTAAGGTACTATTTGCTCATAGTTATGAATAGAGCCAATAAAGGTATTTTTCACTGGAATTACTTAGATCAGTGCTTCCCAAAGTGTCTCTATGGTAAAATGCAAAATGGCTTTACATATTTTACTTTTTAAGAATGGATTTAATATACATTAGAAAAATTACATGTTTTCTATTTTAAAAATGAATCAACTAAAAATTATATATTAAGTAAATAACAGTATAGGTGGCATGTGAATATGGCCAAACTTTAAAGTCTAAAGTTTGGAAAATATTGCCTTACATAAACAACTTCTTTGGCAATGAGCTAGCATAATTATGACTGGTAAAAGATGTGAAAGTTCTAAACTACAATATATTTTACTCTCTATAATACTTCTTGGTTTTTAATCTCATAAAAAGTCAGTGTAAATTAGCATAATATAAAAGTAAGTTCTTTCAGTAGAAATTTAAAGTATTTTACTGAATATCATTGAAGAAAGCCTATGAGTGAGAATCACTTCTCTCACTTGCCACTACTAATAAAAACTTCCAAATTCACACAATTGTGGGGTGCACATCAGTAACATTCTGCATAGTACTATACCTACTACATTCTGTAATAGATAACACCACAACACTAAAACGCAACACCCCATTGCCCCAGCCCAGCCTGTGTTGTTTCTCCTCCATACTGGAAAATGTACAATAGTGGCTACCAAGAAGCTAAATCAAACAAATGAAAATTCAAATACTTACTGTCGCTGGGGAGGCCCGAGTGGTGTGTGTCACTGCGTGACCAGAGTTCTCCATTGAATTGCCGATCAGATAGGTTCCTCCCGAGCTACTGATGAGTTGTCCTCCCGTGACGCCCATCTGAATCCCACCAGTGCCCACCATACTGTGGGACGAGACCACGGTGGTCACCTGTGCGGAACTCCCTTGAGTATCAAAGTAATTCCCTCCAGTGTTTTGGCTGTACATCTGCGTTTCTGTGTAAGGATAAGTTGTTGTTCGGCTTTAGAAGAAGAAGAAGAAAGAAATTTACTAGCTTATTTGTATCATCTCATCTAATTTTTTCTAGTGTGAATATGTGTTCAAAATATATCAGGTTAGCCTTTGGAACATGGCAAGTTTTGTATTTTGTATGCAATTTCATTCCCAGAAGTAGTAGGGTTTACTTTCCAACTAAAAGCTACATTCCTTTAACAAGTTCCTCAACACTTCTCTGTACTTGAAAGCTTTTGCCCTCTACTCGTACCCACCTCCAGCACATAAATAGGCTCAGGTCTCTTCCCTCCAAAAAAATCTTGCTGAGTGACTCCTTCAATTCTTTTATAGAACTTCTTGCAAATCCCAGTTTCAGAGAAGCTGGGATCTGGAATTCCTGGGGGCTGATAAGTCAACTCCCCATGCTATTTCACATTCCTGGATGACTTGCAATAAACCTCCATGACGAAGGATGCTTGTAGGGATCTCTTTCTTGACACCATAAGAATCTTGAGCCAACACTTACTAACTCTGGATACTAAATCCCTATCCGTATCTCTTTCTTCTTCTATAGTCAAGCTTCTCCATGATGACTGTGCCACCTCTACATGCCCTCACTTTCCACTTCCCAACAACTGCAGTACAGCTTCTACCCTTAGCCTTTCATGGAAATTGCTTTTAATAAGGTCACTTGCAGCAAAATCTAAATACCAAGCTAGAAGGCTGCTGTCAGTCCTTATCTTTTTTGACCTATTTGCAGTATGACATTGTTGACCACCCGATGCTGCCTTTTCCCTCCTTTCCCTGTTTTGATTAAGCTTGTTTGACTGATTTATTTTTCATTTTCAATTGATTGTAACATATTTTAACATGAATTTAGTTTTTATTTTGAAATAATTATATGCTCACAAGAAGTTGCAAAAATAGTAGAGAGGTGTAAAATAATTTTATTAAAAAATTCAAATATCAGATGAAAATTCCCAGTTCTTTGGCATTCTCTTCAACCCGCATATCAGAGCTAGCCACTACTGACAATTTGGCGTGTATATTTTCATACATTTTCTATGTATACACAAGGTTTCTCTGTCATAATCTCTCCTATTCTGTAGTTTCTATGACATTTCTTTTCCACTTTTCTATTTTTTTTTAACCATTATCTTTCAAGAACATTTTGGAAGCTCTGTTTTCCTGGCACTTTAAATATTAATATTTTCTGAGATGTCCATATTTAGCTCTTTTTTTTTCTCATTTTATTCAGACCACATACATTTACCATATATTATATGACCATATGCTCACAGTAAACAACCTTGCACAAGTTGATTACCTTCACTCTCTTTAATTTCTACTTTAAGAATTTCAAATCTGGGTTTCTAACAACCACCCGGGTATATATAAAATTTAACGTATTAAGTAAAAAAAAAAAGTCCTCATCTCTTCTGCTGTTTTTCCTACATTCCCCCCTCTCAGCAGAGAGCAGCACCACCATCCTCAGCTTTGGAAATTATTGCTGACTCTTTCCTCACTCACAGTGACTTCAGTCACTAAGTCCTACTAATTTTACCTTCTAAATAATTATCCAATTCTCCTTCCCATTCTCATACTCACTGCATTCATTCATATATTCTCCATTATAATCTCCTTCTAATTGGCTTTCCTTCCTCTAATCGGGCTCTCTTCCAATCTATCTTCAATTGTGCTGCCAGGGGAATTTCTCTAAAATGCAAATATGAAAATACAACTTTTCTTAAAAACCTTTCCATGATTCTCTCTTGTCTTCAAAAGGACTTCCAAACCCTTGACTGACCTTACAAGCACCAACATGGCTGGAGCCCACGTACTCTCCGAAGTTGGTAGTAGCAACTTCCTCCAATGCTTTCTTCACTCACACCACACTGACCTTTTCGTGGATCCCCCAAAGTGCCATTTTCTCTTGCCTTCATGCCCTGTTGCATATGGTTTCCTCTGCCTGAAAGGCCTTTGCATTTTTCTGTAACTCCCTTCTTTGTCTTCACCATTTGTAAACTCTTAGCTCAAGCATCACCTTATATCAGAATTATTTCTCTGCACCATCTGCCCTCTGCGGCCACTCCTCACAGGGCGGTTATGTTTTGTTCTTTGTCCTTTCCTAACACCCTGTGCACACCTGATATTTAACTCTCAACATACTTAATGTTAATTTCCTCATGTCTTTATAATCCCATTAAATTCCTTTATCTCATTTGTACCTTCAACACTAAGGCAGTTGCTGGTATACTGTGAGCACACTAGTCAATATGCAAAAATATGATCTGACATAATAGCCAGTTTCATAAATTTCTGAAACACAAATCCTTTTTGTTTTGTTAAAAGATGAGACATGATGCTACACTAGTCATAGATTTGTCTGTGTCATTTAAAACAGGTCATTTGAACTCATTAAAAATTACGCTTGTAAGATAATTTATAATATAAATTTTAGTAAAATAACAATAGTGGGTGATGATAGAAACACCTCCACAGAGAACATTTTTAGAGAGAAAAATGCCATTTAAAATACATATGCAATTCTTCTCATCACTGCTGTATTTCCCAATTGGAAATCTCATTTACATATTTCTTTTATTGCACATTTATTTGATAAAATAAAATAGTCATGCTGATTTCAAATTCAGGTAAAAAGAGAAACGAGGTCATTTAAATCTATGTCTGCTGAATATAACAGTGACCCTATCTGACTGTGCTTAAAATAACACAATATGATATTGATATTTAAGTACAGCCAAATAAGGCATACAAACAGATATAGGACAATAAATACTTTGACAGATGCAAGACATGGTGCCAGCTTTCGTTTTCATAGTCCTAGCAAAAAGTTTATGCATGCCCCCTAGTAATAAGTTAATTTCACAAATGAAATATATAATAACTAATGATAGCTAATATACTGACCATTTACTATGCATCAGGCACTATTCTATGTGCATATTAGCTCAATTAATCTTCAGTTCCTCTCCATGTGATAGATGCTATTATAATTCCTGTTTCACAGACAAGGTGAATAGGTAAAGTAGCTTTGTCTAAAGCACACAGCTGGTAAAAAATAAATTTGGAATCTGCACTGAACCCATGCTCTCAGCCATTCTGTCATATAAAAAGAACTTAACTTGATTCGTGAATGACTGTTGGGGAACAGCCCTAATAGGTGGTACAGGGGCCATGTGAACTTTCTGTTGTTATTTGGGATTTCTTTACACCATAGCTCACGATCTACTAGCCCCACACTACTCTCCTCTTACCTAGAATGGGGTCTGCAGATGTACCCGTAATGGCACAGAAAGAGACAGAAAAAGGCAGGACTATTTTGGAGGATGCTTACCATCACACACTTGGAAGTGGTAAGTTCTATGATCATGGAAGTTGTTATTCTATCACAAGAGAAACATTCTAAGGAATGTAAATCATTCCATTTTTTGGACATGCCTCCTTTATATAATTAGTTCTCAGTGAACATTAGTAATGCAAACAAATGCATCATAGAAAATCTACATCTATAGCCCTCAAGTCAGTATGAAAATATGGTAGTAAAATGCAACCTGCTTTGATTTTCATACTTCCCTCCAGTAGGAGATGATTCATGAGCTAGAAAATGAGCAAAGAACAAGAGAAGAGTAAAAGTCACTAAAGAGTATGTCTAATCCATAAACTATCCTCATTACTGAATCATGACCCATGGGGCTGAGGAGAAGGCTTGCCTACTGCATAAAAATGCACTGGGGTAAAGATCGGCAATTTCTAGGAGGGGAAAAAGACAATTTTATTAGAAAATGACACATCGTGAAATGTTTCTGACTTTGTCTGTGACAAATAAGGTACACTTGCCATGAGAAACAGAGGCGATTTTAAACATTAGATTGGGTCATAGAGGCAGACCATAATATTCTTAGATATTATTCATTAAAGGTACAAAAATAAGCATTAACCTGTTCATTGGAGTACTGTCTGGAGCCAGAGCCAGGGTTATGTGTAGATAACTCCTAAAGGTCTTTTCCATGTCTAAATGCTCTAAACTCCTGAATAAAAACACTGAAGAATTTATGTAAAAAAAAAAAAGCACCAACAGCAAAAACAAGCAGTTCTTTCTTAGGTACTAGAAATAATGACTCTTTAATTCTGATACTGCAGGTTAGCTTATCTTTCACATTGTATAATAAATACGTGTGAGTTATTGCTTGCACACGATTTTCCCCAGAAATTTCCAAACCATGTTTGAGAAAATAACTCAATATTTTCTATTGAGTATATCTGATTGAAAGCAACTATTTCTGGACAGTGCATTCCTGAAACAGCTAAATTCCCAAGCAATTCTGTGCACGTTTGAAAGATGTGGCTGTGTTCCTTTTGTTTGTTCTTCATTGATTGCCACAGATTGTTATGAAAATAATGTCATACTATTTCTATAGCAGAAAATAAACGTTTTTATTGTTCTACATATGTACCCAGTGATGAATGTAAACATGTAGATACGTGCATACTTGCTGACAGAAGCTGCCTCATACCTGACTCTATTACAAGGTTCTATGTAAATGTCAGGATGCAGATCCACTGAATTCAGCAAATTAGCGCTGTTTGCATCCCATCAGACATCAGCACATACCTTGGCTAAACATGACTCTGAATATTCCCTGCTTACTTATTTGCTAGGATGATTATGTCACTTTACCTCAGTTATAACCAAGTTTTCTGTTTTCTTTAACTTCATGTGTCTTATCCACAATTCCACATACATAATATCTCTAAATTATGTGTTTTGTATTGTTTCCAGGTCTTGAATATTCTCCCACCAATAAGCTAGTAAACAATAAAATCAAGCAATGGTATGAAAATGGCAAATTATGGAAATAAAATACCTTGCAAATTTTATACCATAAAATTTATTATGAAGATAGAATATAGATAGTAATGCTGCTCATTACAATATCTTACATTGGTGCAATGTTTTATTGTTTTCAGGTTAATTCATAGTTATTCCTTTAACAAATATTTACTGAGCATTTATTCTGTACCTAGAATAAAAGTAACAAAACAAGGCATAATCTCTACTGTCATAAGAGCTACATAACATAAGGAATAGTTGGTCAAAAATAAAAAGGGAAATAAGATAATCAGAAATTTTCTTAAGTCTATGACAGAGAAAAAAAGAATATTAAAGTCTAATAAATGGGAGGGTCATGCTAGATAGGTTAGCCAAGGAATGTTATCCCTAAATAAGAGATATTAAGGTTGAAACTAAACGATGAAAAGCAGTCAGCCCCATGGAAGAAATACAGATCAGGAAGACAGTACAGCATGTGCAAAACACACAACAAAAGAAAGGTCCTGGTATTTAGGAAGAAATTAGAAGTCTAGAAATGGCTGGCTATATCGAATGAGAAGAATATTAGAAAGAAATGAGGTTTAAAAGGCGGGTAAAGACTAAATATTCAAGTAGTATGATTGTTCTAAAAAATCCCAGTCCCTTAACTTTTACTCAAGGTCTTGTTTCTCAACTCATTAGCCATCTTCTTTCAGTCCTCTCCAAGTACCCCATGCTCTTCTCCAGTTGTCAATGTCACAATATATGCTAGGTACAGTCCAAATTGTCATTTATACATAATTGATTCATTGCTAGCCTCACCCGCAAAGTTCCTGATTCAATAGAACCAGGCTAGGGACCAAAAGGGGGGCATTTCTACCAAGTTCTCAGGTGCTGTCAGTGCTGCTGGTCTAAACACACCTCGAGAACCACTGTACTGGAGGATACCAAAAATGCGAAGCGCAGCTTTCACAGGTATGAAGAAAAAAAGTGCTGTTTCACAGCTATTAGTTATTTTAGTCTATTTCAGTTTTTTAAAACATCAAAGTCTACTCATGTAAAGGAGTGTTATATTCCGGGGCAGCTATCCATGACAGCATTGCTTTAATAGTTTTTGAAGCATACCATATCTGTACTTGATAAGTACAGATAAGTACAGATACAGGTCATGTGCCCTGACAACAGAAGTCAGGGAATTGGATATGAACTTAAATTCACTTTGGTAGAAATGGATCATAAATGATTTTTATCTAGAGTAACTGTTCTAAATTTGCAATTAAGAAAAGTTGAGCTGGATCATATGATAGCTCTATTTTTAATATTTTTGAGGAATCTCCATATGGTTTCCCATAGTGGCTGTTATCAATGTACATTGCCACCAGCAGTGCACAAGAGTCACTTTTTCTCCATATCCTCACCAACACTTATCTCTTCTCTTGTCTTTTTTATTAATAGCCATCAGAACAGGTGGGAGGTGATACCTGATTGTGGTTTTGATTTGCATTTCCCTGGTGATTAGGATGTTGAGCATCTTTTCATGTACCTGTTGGCCATCTATCTGTATGTCTCCTTTGAAAAATGTCTATTCAGACCCTTTGCCGATTTTAAAAGCAGATTATTTGCCTTTTTGCTATTGAGTTGTGTGAATTATTTCTATATTTTAGATATTAAGCCTTATCAGATATGATTTACAAATATTTTCTCCCATTTTATAGGTTGCCTTTTCATTTTGTTGACGGTTTCCTTTGCTATGAACAAGCTTTCTAGTTTGATGTACTCTCTTTTGTATATTTTTGCTGCAGTTGCCCATGGTTTTGCTGTCATATCAAAAAAAAAAAAATCATTGCCAAGGCGAATGTTAAGGAGCTTATCACCTATGTTTTCTTTCAGGGGTTTTACAATTTTAGGTCTTACATTTAAATCTTTAATGTATTTTGAGTTAATTCTTGGTGAGTGGTATGCAATAGGGGGTCCAATTTCACTCTTTTGTATGTGAATATCCAGTTTTCCCAACACCATTTATTGAAGATGCTAATCCTTGTGTATTCCTGGTGCCCTTGTCAAAGGTTAATTGACCATATATGTATGAGTTTATTTCTGGGCCCCCTATTCTGTCCCATTGGTCTATGTGTCTGTTTTAGAACTACCATATAATCCAGCAATCCAGCTTCTGGGTATACATCTGAAGGAAATGAAATCAATATCTCAAAAAGATATATTGATTCCCATGTTCATTGAAGCATTATATACAATAGCTAAGACATGGAAACAGCCTATATATCCATCAAAAGATGAATGGATAAAGAAAATGTGGCATATATATATATATATATATATATATATATATATATATATATATATATATATATATATATATATATATATATATATATATATATATAAAATGAAATGTTATTTAGTCATTTGCAACAGCATAGATGAACCTTGAGGGCATCATGCTAAATGAAACAAGTCAGGCAGAGAAAAACAAGTACTGTATGATCTCACTTACATGTTGTAAATAAAAAATCAAACTCATAGAAACAAAGTAGAATGGTGGTTGCCAGGGGCTGCGGGTGGGAATAACAGGGGATGTTGGCAAAGGGTACAAACCTTCAGTTAGTTATAAGGTAAATAAGTTCTGGGGATCTAATGTACAGAATAGTGACTACAGTTAATAGTATTGTACTGTATACTTGGAAAAAAAAAAGAAAAACTGAGCAACTATATACATGTTTTGTTTTATTTTTTGGTCATAAGCCCAAAAAAGTTTTGTACTGGAAAACAAACAAACAAACAAACAGCAATGTGGTATCAATACTATGTTTATCAGCATCTCATTTCAGTTCCATTCATTTTTCCCTGTGTATTTAAACTACCAAGTAGCCTGCTCCTGTCTCACCTGTCATTAAGTGTTACTTTTTATTTAATTCATTCAACAAATATAGCTTGAGCACCTATCATGTACAATTGTTCTAGGTATTAGACAGAGAATTAGACAGGAAAAACAAACAAGGTGCCTGTCTACATGAACCTTACATTCTAGAGGGGTAAAGACAAATATTAGATAAGTTAAAAATAGATAACCACGAGAATAAGATAGTCATAAATATTGTGGAAGAAATGTGGTCTCTGTTAGACAACAGCAGGGAAATATACACAAAGCTGAGGCCATAGAAAAATTATGTGGCCAATAATATGACTGAGGAGGATCCAGTAAGTTATGAAGAAAACAGAAGAATATAGCCAGAAAAGGCAAAAGAAGATAGTGACTCAAGTATAGATAAGCTGGCTGGTTGACCGTTAGAGATTAAGAAAATTTAATCTAGAAGAATGTCTGTTATATTTAACAACTAGAGATCACCAATGACCATCATAGAGCAATTTCATTATAATGTGAAGAAGAACTTGGAAGAGGCTGAAGAATATGTGGCCAGTCTGCTTCACTATAAAGAGGAAGAGAGAAATCAGGCACTTATTAGAGATGGATATACTGTCCAGTGGGACTTGCAAAAATGGATGAAAGCAGCTATAGCCTGTATGTACGTTACTGAGGCCAAACATGGTACTAAGTCCAGGGAAATGGGTGGTATATCCCATACCCGACGTCACACGCACCATTGACCTAAAAGCAGTTTGGGGCCTTGGAGCATTCGCTGGGAGGCGACTCTGCTAGTCTGACTCCTTTTGAGGGCCAGACTAAGATTTGTTGGTACTGTCCTCTCTAGAACCTTCTCATCATTACGAAGCTCAGCCTTCATGAATCAGTCTTAGACTGTATATAGCTGGAGGATTATACTCATATCCTAAAAGACTTTAGTCGCCATTAGGCACAAGGTCGTGATTCCCAAGCTTTTCAAATGTATACTCCCTTCCCCCCAACAAAGATTTCCCACTCTAGCTTCCAAACCTGTGTTCAAGCAGACATTTGTATCATGCTTTACTTTTGCAGTTAGTTTTATAAGAGTAACTGAGCTAAAAGTGAACATATTTTTTCAGGCAATAAAAGACCTGGTCATTAAGTAATGCTTTCAATTATTAATCCCCATTTTCCAGGTTAGTAAATCTAGGTGCAAGTATTTTATTTGCCTGAAGTTAAATTATAGTCAGTGGGAGAAATGATAATTGAACATGGGTCTCTGAAGTTCATTTAAAAAAATTAATAACACAAGTTGGATCTAAACCTAAAGAAGCATATATGGCTTCTTTCATTTCTTCCTTTCTTAAAAAACAGAGGGAAGAGAAAAATTAAGTGTTTAAACTCTCCTCAGTGTTCTCTTATAGAACTATTCTGGATGTCAAGGTTCAGGTTATGAAAATATCACAGAAAAAAATTGCCATTAATATGCATCATTTAATTCTACTAATGGAATATAATAAAAAAGTATATAGACAGGGCAGTCAAAGAATAGCCTTCCCTCTTAAAAGCTATTTAACTAAACCACTTGATGTTAAAACGCTGTTAAATATGGACTTTTCTCTATATTTTATGAATATCCAAAGAACATTCTGTAGTCACAAAATAAAACCATAAAAATATAACAAAAGAGATTCATATGAATGACAAAAGACTCTTAAAGAGTCATCAGCCATAAAAACATCACTAGTTTATTATCTATCTACAGTAAGATATACAATAGTATAATGTATAAAATTTACTAAAAAATTTTTTTTGTAATAGCCAACCCTTCTCCCCAACTGCCCAAATAATTCAGGATCAGAAGACCATCATCTGCAAATCACTGGAAAGGAGGTCAGACAATATGAACTCTGGACACGAACTAGCCAGTCAAATTATTGCATTGCTCTGTGTCTCATTTTACTCATCTGTAAAGTGGAAGGAGTGGAATAAACGATCTCCATGAACTTCCTAAGTCTGACATTCTGAGAAGCCATATTTGTAAGTCTTCGATTTTGGGAGAAATGGGAATTGTGATGTGATTAATGAAATGGGCCCTCTCTAATTGTAGAGATCTTGGTGCTCCTTTCCACAACAGGGCTGTTCTTCCTCTAAGAGCTTCCTAAGTAACTAGCCATTTGCTTCTTAAGCTCTAAATGACAAACCGGATCCTACTCCAATTTGAATGAGCATATCAGTAGAAGCATAAGTGAAGAAAGCATCTTTTCCATCTCAATTACAGAAACTCCATATGACCATTTCTTTTAAGCAGAGAGCATTTTAATAAGAAGAAAGCTTAATTTTACTTGCAAATCCTGAAACTCATATTTCACTAAAGGATGAAAAATGAACTTGAAGAATATCTCTTTTAAGATTCCTTATTAATAATTTTTAAAGTGTATTGAAAAAATAATTGGATGGTTTCAGAAAATGCACTAACTATATGATCTTCAAGTAGACTATTTAAAAAATGAGTCCTATACACATGCTTATGGATTTTGAATAAATCTATTCAATGTCACTATATAAATAATGTACCACCTCTCAAAGTATGCCATTTGATGTTATTAGATATTATTCAGATAAAAGAGTTCTGTGGTTTAGTTTTAAAAACACAACGTTTCTTTCCTATAGGACTACTCAGAGCCTCTAAAAGTGTAATAAGAGGAATTTAAAGTCCTCAAAGGAAGGGTCTTCATGCAATATTTCCCTGCTTGTGTACCACAGAGCTCTGTTAGTCACTAACATTTTGTGAAACACAGTTTGATAAATTCTGTCTTGGGATTGATGAGAAATCTTTAGTCTAAACAAAAAGATATGAGAAGGTTTTCTACTGGTCAAGTCTTACAAAAGTTATCCATACAATGAACATTTGGGCGTTTTAAAACATTGATCATCTCTCAACAGTAGATAAGCTTCAAAGAGTAGTTGATACAAAACCAAAAATCATTTAAAATTAAAAAAACAAAAACAGGATTTCTTAATTTGGCCATGATATAGTTTGATGTCTTTATTTCTACCTTGACTAACGTGAAGGAGGAGTGAGTGGGGAAAGGATGAGTAAAAGGCATTGCGGGGAGGGAGGGGTATAAAAAAAATAATTGCATTTAAAAAAATTTATTTCTTAGCTACATCAAGAAATTTCAATTGGATTGGACTCTCTCTCCATGGCATGAAATGTTTCTCAGCTGGTTTAATTATAGTATTCGAAATGATTAGAGATCATAAATTGCAAGAATCTGTAGAAATGAATAAGGCTATGATCCAACCTTTGAAAAAATATTCTTGGAAAAAACTATTGCAAGAAAATATACAGATGGTGCAGCCTGGGTGACTGGAGTGGCAATGATAAAATAAACAGGAGCAAAAGTGAATTAAGTTACCTCTCCCTTGAGTAAAGAGCTATTCTACTCCCAACTCCCAGCACGTAAAGCAGTCTCAATGGTACATTGAAATACATACTCACTCACTCACTCACTCACTCACACTATTAAGCCTGTCATGCTGGCAATAAATGTCCATATTCACAGTGAGAACCAGGTAAACGCTTTCGTATCAACCAATTGTAATGATTACACATTTTCCTAAGTGATGACACATCTCTGTGACTGCTACCATCATCTCTTGAGTGAGACCCCGTGCATTATGGTTACTCGGCATGGGAATGCTGGTGACAGGAGCATCAGTGAACCAGTACTTACTAAGCATGTACAGGTTGTAGGGCCATATATTGTTCAAGAGTGCAAGCTCTGAGCAACAGGGTCGCCGGTTCAATTCACCACCCGAGCTGAGCTGCGGCTGAGCGGCCAACAAGTGGCAGGATGGCTCAGCTAAAAAAAAAAAATTTGCCATTCCTATCTTTTGGGAGTATCAGCGAGTATCATCAGCAAAAAGCATTTATCACACAGAAGTGGAAATCTGACTGTGATCCAGGTCAGGGCTCACACACTAGCTAGCTATTAATTCACTGCAGTGGAATAGAAGAATATAGAATACCCTTTCCTAACACATGTGGAAGTGTATCAAATAAAAAGTACATAACAAAGCCTAAAATGAAAATTACAGACAAAAACTGTACACAGTCAAATGTCAGCACTACAAAATTAAAGAAAAATTGGAATGGCTTATGCTGAAAAAATTTATTTTGGTTACATTTGAGAAAAAATGCATAGTCCTCTAGCTACTAAAATGTTGACTATAACTCATGGCAACGCAATGTTTCTTTAGTGAATATGAAAATGATGCTACAGAATGTTTAGTCAAAAATTAAATTTGATAATAATGAAAGGTTTTTAAAGATGCATTGTCTTTATCTTGACCAAGGGTGCACATTTATGATATTATAGGCTGGAGCTGAGATACAATCTGGGACCATACAGACAGGGTCAAAGCTAATTGGACTTTGTGGAAAATGAACTCATGACCTAGACCTCATTAGTCATGATCTAACCAACTGAACTAATGGGCCATAGAAAGTACTGGTTGGCACGAGATATTTACTTTTAATCATTTCTGCACTTAAGTGGGCCATATAATTTTAAAGACTCAACTTTAGAGATGCTGTTTTCCTAAGGTTTTGTGAATGAATTGCTTCACTGATCACACATTTATCTATTATGTGGAAGACCCTAAGGTCAGTGGTGAAGTAGTTCAAAACTGTACAAGGCAATAACACAGAATTTAGAGTCATAAATAGGAAAGAAACAAAATGTAAAAAAAATAAGTATAGCACACAATTTTTAGCAATCACTAATGTTTATCAAGTGTTTACTATTTCCCTGATGCTACACACAACACTTTTGATAACCTAAGTTCATTTCATAGATGAAAAAGCACATTCTGTAACTTTCACAAAGCCGCACACTAGTAATCTCTCCATCCTACCTTGGACCAATGATAAATGGCTGTGATAGATACTGTAGAGTTAACTCTCTCAACACCCATTCCAACTGCCTTACTGCCTTGCCGCCTTGTAGCACACAAACTTGAAAGCTACAAACTCACATTCCCAGATTCCTGGGCAGCTAAGGATTACTAGGTAACACAGTTATGGCCAATGAGATGAAAGCAAAAGTGAGCTGGAGGTTTCTGGGAAAGCCTCTGAATATATACCGGGGGTGCCAAAAAAATGTATACACATGACTTGTATTCATCTTTGTTATCAATATATATTGAATATTATAATTTTGATACTGTTTTTTCTTTTCTTGAAATGTACATACACTTTTTTGTCTCTCTCTCTACATAGAGCCAAATTTTATATATATATATATATATAAATAAAATTCAGAATACATATTCAGAATATATATATTCAGAATATGTATTCCAGACAGCAAGAAGAGGAAACGTAAAAGAAGAGGTTTTCTTTTAATAAAACAAATATTATCTTTATTTAATAATCTTTGCTATTTAAAATACAAGTCAAATGTCAACATTAACAATACAATCCTCAATACTCAACAGTGCTTTGGAAGTCTGACTTTTCTAAGAACCAGACAGGAAAGCCTATGTGTATAATAATGACAAAAGACCTCAGGAATTACACACACAGGAGGGCAGTTGCGAACTGAGCGAATGGCACTGCCCTAGTGCACTTGTCTCATGGCCAAAAGACAATGTTTTTAATTTCTGATGTTTTTTGTACTTGAATTTCAAATAGCCTATTTATACAGAACAGTCATTTAAAAAAACTTACTCCTAGTAGCCTAGTGTTGTAAAAATCAGGTAATCACATTTCAAATACATGTTTTCCTTTAAAAAAGAAAACAAAAGCATTTAAAAAATTCTGGAAACATTCCTTTTTTGAACTATGCAAGAGACAACTGAAGTGTTCCCTAAATTAATCAAGAATTTCCACATATATTTTATTATACTTGGATTTTTGTGGGTATATATTCATACACACACACAAAGTCCAATTATATATGTATTCCTCTTCTTCTACATTGTGCAAATCACTAGCACCGTGTGTTGCAAATATAAAATAAGCCTTATTGGAGAAAATCTTATAAGTTGACATATAACAGAGGGAGCATGGCTGGACTGTATACCCCATGGAAACTGCTCCAATAGAGGATCTTTGGCTTCAAGAGGGAGAATTAAAAAGACTTGCACAGACAAACTTACATTGCTCCATTGGTATAGACAGTATCGCTTCCTTCCACATACTGCACCTGAGCTGGGTAGACATGTTGTACCTGCTGCACAGTCTGTACCTGCTGTACCTGAAAAACAAATATTAGGACCTTGGTGAGAGGTAGACATGAAAGAATGCACAGTGTTAGATTTACCTCAAATATTTCTCTAGGGTATTGATAAATGTGAGAGTGGCTTATGATGTAATCCTGAACTTCCACAACATAAATGCATGAAATTTGGGAACAGTATCAGAAAGGGCATTAAGCACAGAAGCAGATCCAGAAATATTCATACAGATCTCCTTGAGTCTGATGCTGAATACTAAGCTGCACATGTGTAGGGAAAAGAGATATTCAATTCTGACCAGCCAGTTATATGACCTTATTGAACACCTAGGGCATTCTGTAGAAATACAGTAATACCTTGGTTTGCGAGCATAATTCATTCCGGAAACAAACTACTCGTATTGTGAGACATCATTCATTTACTCAGTTAAATGTATTAGAAATGCTTGCTCGTCTAGAGGAACACTCATAAACCAAGTCACTCGCAATCCAAGGTTTTATTGTACCAGAAGGGTGAAGCCTTAGGAGTAGGGCTAAACTAGCTCTAGAGTAGACTACTTTAGGTCCATCCTAACAAAGTTAAAAAATAAGCCTTGAAAAAGATTAAACTGATCCACAAGTAACTTAACTGCCTACACAAAATAAAATTTAACACTTTTAAAGAAAGACAGCAAAATCCAAACATACAAAACTGTAAGAATCTTGTCCAGCATACAATAAAAAATTATTAAACGTGAAGAAGCAGAAAAGTGTGATCTATAACCAGGAGAAAAATTAATCAATAGAAACAGATATAGAAATGAAAGACAGGAAGTAGCAGAGACTTTAAAACAATTATAAATAGGCTTGGGCTGGTCGAGTAGCGCAATGGTTAAGAACTGGCTTGGGACGCCAGAGGGCCCCGGTTCGGATCCCACATGAGGGCCAGTGACACTGCCCTCTACAAGCTAAGATGCTGAACAACAGCTCAACCTGGAGCTGGGCTGCTGTGAGTCGCTGGAGGCGACGGCGTAGGCTGCAGCTCCTGTGGCAGTGGGTTGCCATGGGCTACCGTATGTAGCCAGCAGCCAGCGTGAGCGGCCAGCAGCTGCAGTGAG